>NC_073692.1:428719113-428799765 GCF_029784155.1 Uranotaenia lowii
CAGTGAGGAGGCAGAGGTTAAGATATTCGATTTGGTTTAGTAAGAGTAACTATCTGAACTCTTCAATATATGTTGTCACCCTACTTGGTTGAATAATTCTACTGAATCGAAGCAATCAAAAGATTCCCTTTAATTCAACTACGGTAACAGAAAAGTTCAGTTACCGCTTTTTAGATATCGAAATACTGCCCTGTGCAAAATTTCAGCTCAATCGGACTCTATTTAGGGGTGCCTCAAAACGTACAAAGTTTCGATTTTTTTCCCTCAAAAATCATATAAAGGGAAAATCGGAAATCGGGAAAATCGAAATTTTAATTTAAACATCGAAATCTGGTGTAACCTCGAGAAAAAATGACAAAAATGACAAAAATGACAAAAATGACAAAAATGACAAAAATGACAAAAATGACAAAAATGACAAAAATGACAAAAATGACAAAAATGACAAAAATGACAAAAATGACAAAAATGACAAAAATGACAAAAATGACAAAAATGACAAAAATGACAAAAATGACAAAAGTGACAAAAATGACAAAAATGACAAAAAAATGACAAAAATGACAAAAATGACAAAAATGACAAAAATGACAAAAATGACAAAAATGACAAAAATGACAAAAATGACAAAAATGACAAAAATGACAAAAATGACAAAAATGACAAAAATGACAAAAATGACAAAAATGACAAAAATGACAAAAATGACAAAAATGACAAAAATGACAAAAATGACAAAAATGACAAAAATGACAAAAATGACAAAAATGACAAAAATGACAAAAATGACAAAAATGACAAAAATGACAAAAATGACAAAAATGACAAAAATGACAAAAATGACAAAAATGACAAAAATGACAAAAATGACAAAAATGACAAAAATGACAAAAGTGACAAAAATGACAAAAATGACAAAAAAATGACAAAAATGACAAAAATGACAAAAATGACAAAAATGACAAAAATGACAAAAATGACAAAAATGACAAAAATGACAAAAATTACAAAAATGACAAAAATGACAAAAATGACAAAAATGACAAAAATGACAAAAATGACAAAAATGACAAAAATGACAAAAATGACAAAAATGACAAAAATGACAAAAATGACAAAAGTGACAAAAATGACAAAAATGACAAAAATGACAAAAATGACAAAAATGACAAAAATGACAAAAATGACAAAAATGACAAAAATGACAAAAATGACAAAAATGACAAAAATGACAAAAATGACAAAAATGACAAAAATGACAAAATTGACAAAAATGACAAAAATGACAAAAATGACAAAAATGACAAAAATGACAAAAGTGACAAAAATGACAAAAATGACAAAAATGACAAAAAAATGACAAAAATGACAAAAATGACAAAAATGACAAAAATGACAAAAATGACAAAAATGACAAAAATGACAAAAATGACAAAAATGACAAAAATGACAAAAATGACAGAAATGACAAAAATGACAAAAATGACAAAAATGACAAAAATGACAAAAATGACAAAAATGACAAAAATGACAAAAATGACAAAAATGACAAAAATGACAAAAATGACAAAAATGACAAAAATGACAAAAATGACAAAAATGACAAAAATGACAAAAATGACAAAAATGACAAAAATGACAAAAATGACAAAAATGACAAAAATGACAAAAATGACAAAAATGACAAAAATGACAAAAATGACAAAAATGACAAAAATGACAAAAATGACAAAAATGACAAAAATGACAAAAATGACAAAAATGACAAAAATGACAAAAATGACAAAAATGACAAAAATGACAAAAATGACAAAAATGACAAAAATGACAAAAATGACAAAAATGACAAAAATGACAAAAATGACAAAAATGACAAAAATGACAAAAATGACAATTTTGTCAATTTTGTCAATTTTGTCAATTTTGTCAATTTTGTCAATTTTGTCAATTTTGTCAATTTTGTCAATTTTGTCAATTTTGTCAATTTTGTCAATTTTGTCAATTTTGTCAATTTTGTCAATTTTGTCAATTTTGTCAATTTTGTCAATTTTGTCAATTTTGTCAATTTTGTCAATTTTGTCAATTTTGTCAATTTTGTCAATTTTGTCAATTTTGTCAATTTTGTCAATTTTGTCAATTTTGTCAATTTTGTCAATTTTGTCAATTTTGTCAATTTTGTCGATTTTGTCAATTTTGTCAATTTTGTCAATTTTGTCAATTTTGTCAATTTTGTCAATTTTGTCAATTTTGTCAATTTTGTCAATTTTGTCAATTTTGTCAATTTTGTCAATTTTGTCAATTTTGTCAATTTTGTCAATTTTGTCAATTTTGTCAATTTTGTCAATTTTGTCAATTTTGTCAATTTTGTCAATTTTATCAATTTTGTCAATTTTGTCAATTTGGTCAATTTTGTCAATTTTGTCAATTTTGTCAATTTTGTCAATTTTGTCAATTTTGTCAATTTTGTCAATTTTGTCAATTTTGTCAATTTTGTCAATTTTGTCAATTTCGTCAATTTTGTCAATTTTGTCAATTTTGTCAATTTTGTCAATTTTGTCAATTTTGTCAATTTTGTCAATTTTGTCAATTTTGTCAATTTTGTCAATTTTGTCAATTTGTCAATTTTGTCAATTTTGTCAATTTTGTCAATTTTGTCAATTTTGTCAATTTTGTCAATTTTGTCAATTTTGTCAATTTTGTCAATTTTGTCAATTTTGTCAATTTTGTCAATTTTGTCAATTTTGTCAATTTTGTCAATTTTGTCAATTTTGTCAATTTTGTCAATTTTGTCAATTTTGTCAATTTTGTCAATTTTGTCAATTTTGTCAATTTTGTCAATTTTGTCATTTTGTCAATTTTGTCAATTTTGTCAATTTCGATCAATTTCGTTCAATTTTGTCAATTTCGTTCAATTTTGTCAATTTTGTCAATTTTGTCAATTTTGTCAATTTTGTCAATTTTGTCAATTTTGTCAATTTTGTCAATTTTGTCAATTTTGTCAATTTTGTCATTTTTTTCATTTTTTTCAATTTTGTCAATTTTGTCAATTTTGTCATTTTTGTCATTTTTGTCATTTTTGTCAATTTTGTCAATTTTGTCAATTTTGTCAATTTTGTCAATTTTGTCAATTTTGTCAATTTTGTCAATTTTGTCAATTTTGTCAATTTTGTCAATTTTGTCAATTTTGTCAAAATTGTCTTTTTTGTCAATTTTGTCAATTTCGTCAATTTTGTCAATTTTGTCAATTTTGTCAATTTTGTCAATTTTGTCAATTTTGTCAATTGTGTCAATTTTGTCAATTTTGGTCAATTTTGTCAATTTTGTCAATTTTGTCAATTTTGTCAATTTTGTCAATTTTGTCAATTTTGTCAATTTTGTCAATTTTGTCAATTTTGTCAATTTTGTCAATTTTGTCAATTTTGTCAATTTTGTCAATTTTGTCAATTTTGTCAATTTTGTCAATTTTGTCAATTTTGTCAATTTTGTCAATTTTGTCAATTTTGTCAATTTTGTCAATTTTGTCAATTTTGTCAATTTTGTCAATTTTGTCAATTTTGTCAATTTTGTCAATTTTGTCAATTTTGTCAATTTTGTCTATTTTGTCAATTCTGTCAATTTTGTCAATTTGTCAATTTTGTCAATTTTGTCAATTTTGTCAATTTTGTCAATTTTGTCAATTTTGTCAATTTTGTCAATTTTGTCAATTTTGTCAATTTTGTCAATTTTGTCAATTTTGTCAATTTTGTCAATTTTGTCAATTTTGTCAATTTTGTCAATTTTGTCAATTTTGTCAATTTTGTCAATTTTGTCAATTTTGTTAATTTTGCCAATTTTGTCAATTTTGTCAATTTTGTCAATTTTGTCAATTTTGTCAATTTTGTCAATTTTGTCAATTTTGTAAATTTTGTCAATTTTGTCAATTTTGTCAATTTTGTCAATTTTGTCAATTTTGTCAATTTTGTCAATTTTTTCAATTTTGTCAATTTTGTCAATTTTGTCAATTTTGTCAATTTTGTCAATTTTCTCAATTTTCTCAATTTTGTCAATTTTGTCAATTCTGTCAATTTTGTCAATTTTGTCAATTTTGTCAATTTTGTCAATTTTGTCAATTTTGTCAATATTGTCAATTTTGTCAATTTTGTCAATTTTGTCAATTTTGTCAATTTTGTCAATTTGTCAATTTTGTCAATTTTGTCAATTTTGTCAATTTTGTCAATTTTGTCAATTTTGTCAATTTTGTCAATTTTGTCAATTTTGTCAATTTTGTCAATTTTGTCAATTTTGTCAATTTTGTCAATTTTGTCAATTTTGTCAATTTTGTCAATTTTGTCAATTTTGTCAATTTTGTCAATTTTGTCAATTTTGTCAATTTTGTCAATTTTGTCAATTTTGTCAATTTTGTCAATTTTGCCAATTTTGTCAATTTTGTCAATTTTGTCAATTTTGTCAATTTTGTCAATTTTGTCAATTTTGTCAATTTTGTCAATTTTGTCAATTTTGTCAATTTTGTCAATTTTGTCAATTTTGTCAATTTTGTCAATTTTGTCAATTTTGTCAATTTTGTCAATTTTGTCAATTTTGTCAATTTTGTCAATTTTGTCAATTTTGTCGATTTTGTCAATTTTGTCATTTTTGTCACTTTTGTCATCTTTGTCATTAACCCTAGAATTGAGTCTTCAACCGGAACTTAATCCAGGAAAAGTAACGAGCGACCGATTCGCTAATTCGAGCTTTTCCAGTGAACTTTTTCCCGGACCCTGATGGGAATGTTCCTTCCTAGCGCTGTCATGTCGTCAGAAAATTGTCTATTTCCCTACCATTTCCATATTTGGCACCGGAACACAGGGAGTACGAAACGAAATAAAAAAAACACAACAAAACCAATATTAGACAAAACAACAATGCCATCCGTGGAGAGACCAGTGCTGGGATACAAAAAGAAAAACACCGCCACACATTGTCATATCATAGCCCTCGGGCACAGCGAGATGATGATGGTGATAACAGCAGCGGAGCGGGAAAAAAGCGAAGCTGAAAACTATACGTACAGAAAGAGATACATCACAAATTTTACATAACACAGCACTCATGCTAATAGAGAAAGCGAGCGACAGAGAAAGAGAGAGATAGAGAAAGTATGGTACAATGCAATGGTCGCATAACCACCAGCAGCCTGTAGCCAGTAGCAGCCTGTTAGCGGGATGGAAATTCTATAAAAAGCCTACTCTCCTGTGTATATAGACAAGTGAAATGTGGTGAAAATATGTGGCCATGGCATGTTGGTCCAAGCAATCCTTGCAGAAAACCAGCTGAAGGAATGCCGTAGCTCGTTATATAGTTACATTACAAAACGGAAACATCGGAAGAAAAAGAACACGGGAGAGATAGCGCAATGAACGATGCGGATTAAATATACCAGCCAAGCAAGGGAAGCGAGGGAAGAATTGTCCTTCTGTTAGTGGCGCTTTTCGAACGGAATGAAACGGAACAGAACGGAATACGACCGAGCGACACATGAAGCAATAGGCCGGGTCTTACTTAGTAGGCCACTTTTACCCTAGTACAAACCTATTGCTGCTGCTACTGACTCTTGCGAGTTCTCAATACAACAATGCACCAGATAGCTACCTTAACATACATGTCGTTGCCTGTTGCCTGATGTGTTTGGTTATGGTTGTTGAATAACCTAGTAGGCCAGTAATAGTCCCCATTATTCAGGTGCCTTTTCGTAGCACACCAAAAAAAAGTGAAGCTAGTAGTAGCTGCTGCAAAAAAACGAGTTACACTTCAACAGGTTTCAGCTCAAAGCGCTTCGAAATCCCGAAACAAACAGCTCTATCCTTTGGTGATGGCGGTGATGGTGGTGATGCTGGCGTAACAGAATCGGGCACTCTGTTCGACTTTAGCTTAACAACAGCCCTGGTCCCTGAGCCTACGGCCAAAAGGAAACGGAAAGCCAAATACAAAACACTGTTTCGAATCGAATGGAAAATCAAATATTCATGCCCGGGGGCACCAAAAGGAAAAAGCTCTCTGCTGTGGATGTCTCCCAACTCTCCTCGGTCTCTGGACCCAGTCAGTGGCATCGTCAGTGTGGTGTATTTATAGGCTCGAATTGGGATCTGCTGGATGAATGTAGGTACAAACGTCGGTACATTTGTTGTTGTTGTTTGACCGGAAAAACACAGGACCGCAAACTTAATTTGACCGACCAGAACTATTATCTAGTGGTGGTGCGGGGTGCTGCTTCACGTTTCGTTTTCCTACTGTGTACCGGTCAGTTAGTTAGTTGAGAGCTCGGTAGAGCTGCCCAAAGTCCCCAACGGTGGCCAGCCAAACAATAACAGTCAGCGTGTGTGTGCGAGTGTGGCGTGGCGAATTTACTAGCCAAGTGAGATGATAATTTAACTGTTGCCGAGTGTTTATGCGAGTGTTGATTTGGTGGGGTGAATGTGAAAAAAACTAAAAGGTATAAACAAAGGTTATGCTGATCTCACTGGCAGATGATACTAATTCTTTCGGTCAGCTCTAAAATAATGAAAAGTTTCGAGCTCTCTGGAGCCACAATCTTCAGCACTGGCTAACTTATCACAAAAAAGGGGTACTAGTAGATACAGCTAAAATGTACCTCAGGAACTTGATAGTATCAATCTGAAAAAAAAGTTGATGCTTTCGGTTGCTTAAGTTTGTATCGAATTCAAAAAAACTTTTTAAATTAATTTTTGAGCGGTTCAAAATGATTTATGCTTGACATGTCTAGGTGCCTATACGAATATGCTATTTTCTTTTAATAAAAAATTAGCAACTTAAATTAGCGTAAAAACGAATATAAAAAGTTTTAAAAATTGCAAATGCTGATCTCACTAACAATTGGAACTGGGGGGAAATTATGAATCCTATTCGATTCGAGTTACCCGTTTCGAGTTGAACTCGAATCGAACTAGAATCAGTATTACGAATCTCGTTCGAGTTCTAAATTTTAAAGTACTAGATTTCGAGTAAATCGGGTAAATCGGGTAGTTATTAATGACCTAAGGGTATAAATAAGGTGTACATTTGCCTATATTTACATTAATGATGGGTGCATACCAAATACCGATTTTTTCGGGCTTGAAAATACCGATTTTAATGAGGCATGCGAATGTTGCTGATCGTGAGATGAGTATTGTTGTACCTCCGGGAACCGACATAAAAGAACTCATACCCTTTTCAAATAGTTATTCTTATTCCTTCCAGTCCTATCCTTATGATCCTCTGACTCCCCTCCTAAAAGTTTCAACATGCTAAACCTATTCTACAAAGCTTCTGTATACTCCTATCGATCCCATCCTTTTTTCCTGTGAATCCCCTCCTAAAAGTTGCCCCTGTGACGTAAGGTTCGTTGACTGCTGCTTCTAGGATCTAGGATGCTTGGAATTATATAGACCAGTGTTCCCAAAATCACTTATTTTCTATGAATGTTCCTGATTGCACTTCGCAACTGAACGTACAGCGGTCGGGTTTCGTTATTGATTGCTACTGGATCCGATCATCGATTGTTCAATTCATCTGTGAAATACAGATCACCTTGCACGATGCTTGCTGTCAAAACAGTGCAGCACCATCATCAAATTTGAATCTCACCAATGAGCGATGCATACGGCGAATCATATTGGTCTTCGATCAGGAGTGAATGGTTCAGACAGTGAGTGAGTGATACATGAAACCGATCATAAGCGAATGTTGTTTGATTTTAAATATAGCTAATTAATAAATTTACTTGTTTTTATATAATTTTTTTTTGCATCAGTATGAACAAAATCATGTTTGTGAGGGAAAGATGTTCACTTTCACTGTGTTTTCAATTTTTACAAGTTCACTTATTAAATTGTCGTCCGTTACGTTAAAATTACTGAGAATCTATGGTGTCCCGCTCAACTGTTTGATTTTTCTCGTCCTGCAAAAAAATAATTTTGAATTTCTAATAAATCAGGCAGATACTGAGTGAGCGACATTCAGAATGGATCAGTTTGTATTTCACTCATCTCCGATAGGCGATGTTTGCAAAACCGATGATTCTTAATGATACGACTCAGTTTGCATAGCTGAGTGGAGCGCTGATCGAGATTGCATATCAGTCAGGCGAAGCAGTTGCGAGAGGCGCTATCCCATTATACAATTAGAATGTTTCCAACAAGAAACGCATCCTGAGTGTTTGTTTTGATTGATTTTCGGAACACTGATAGAAACAATGATAAAGAAACAGAATTGTAATGCAGAAAATGTGCTCATATAAATACTGTTTTTGAAGGTCCATATATATCCAATGGTTGATAATACCAGCAACACTCCTTCAAATTTGTGCTTGCCTGGAATAGTTCTTAAATCAGCTATTTTTTCAGGTAAAATCTCCATAGCTTACGTTAACAGCCAAAGTATGTGTGCTCGTAAACTTGCTTAACTAGACGAGTTACGTGATTTACAAAGGACTTCTAATGTTGGTATTATTTGCATTAGCGAAACGTGGCTCAAAGGCAATGTAGATGGAGATTTAATTTCAATTGATGGTTAGAATATTTTTAGAAATGGTCGAGTTGGCAGACTAGGCGGAGGCGTAATCATATACTTGGAAAGGAATCTAAGAGCATCTGTTGTACTAAAATCAACGGATGCTGATAGTCAAGTAACCACGGAGTACTTACTTCTCCACATTTGTTCAGGCTGTAAAAAGTTTTTGATATTAGAATTCTATAACCCCCCTATTATTGATTGTTCAGACTTATCAAACAGCATTTTTTTCTGATTATTCTTTGCAATATCAAAAAATCTATCTGCTCGGCGATCTTAACACAATCTCTTTGACAATCGATCAGTTAGAACTAGCAATTTCCGAGATGTTATAACCTTGAATAATGCTTCTTCTTTATATCAATGGATGTTCGCAGCTTATAATAACTCCAGATTATTCAGAGTATTCTCAGATTCAATCAAATTGATTTCCCTGTATTATCTAATCATGTCCTTATTTTCGCTTCTTTAAATGTTGATAAAGAAACAACAAACGAATTTCGTACCTTCAGAGACTACAATAAAATTAATATACCTCTACTGAATAAAGAACTTAATGCAGTCGATTGGGGTCCGTTTTACAGTGTCGATGATACAAATATTTTAACAGAATATCTCTATCTAACATTAAAGAATTTGTTTGAAATATGTGCTCCCTTTAGAAAATGTTCATCCGTAAGAATTCACAACCCATGGTTTGATGCCAGTATAACCAAAGCTATGGTCGGCTGGAATTTAGCTTTCAATCAATGGAAATCATCCCGCAGAAATGAGCATTTACACTTTACAAATTGATTCGCAATCGAGTTAATACAATTGTACTAACTGCAAAGAAAGATATTTCAAAAGATTTCTTGATCCAAAACTACCGTCTAAAATTTTGTGACAGCGTTGAAGAGCATCTAAAGTTAGCAAAGTAGATGAACAACCTTTGTGTTGCGGATAAAGTTGAAACAAAACACCGATTCTCGATAGCAGATGCTTCAAACTGCAAAGTGTATTCATTAATTAAAATGGGAGGATAATATAATGATTATCAAAGTAGGTAACTTACAATTAACTATCAAAGCAAAAAACGTTGGTTAAGTAATTCATCGGACTAATCAGAAACGAGTTATCTGTGGCTTTACCGGTAAGGTGTAAACCAGTTTTCTTATTTCCCTTTTAATTGTGCAAATAACTGTTGTACTACTGTAACGCGTAATGTAAACAACTTCAGTCTCTTCGCGATGCGGCTAAGGAAATCAATGTTAAACAGGTAAGTTTTATAAAAAAGTAATTTTAGTAAAAAAGAATACCTGATACATCTAATCGAACACGTTTTACTATCATTACACGCCCATTTGACGTCTCTCAATTGTTTTTGCTCCTACCATTCCTTAGTGATCGATTGGTTAAGTCGCCGAAACTCACTTATCAGACCTCGGCACAGTGGGTTCGACAACACTTTGAATAATTTTACAGCTGACGAAATTAATGATACTTTTTTTTAAATCAATCACAAGCAATACAACAATTGACTAGACGAGTTTACAATCTAGTTTAAATTATTTTTCTCTTTATCAGATTCAAGAAACCGATGCAGTTGTAAGTTTATCCGAAATCGATTCAAACACTGTTAGATTAGATGATATTCCTCTAAAGTTTATAAGGAAAAATTATCCCTAGCATAATTCAACCACTAACTTACTTGTTCAACAAAATAATTACAACGAACAAATATTCAAAATGTTGGAAAACATCAAACATTATTCCCATTAGAAAAAAGTCAACTCAAAATACTATTGAGAACTTGCGACCAATTAGCACTCTAAGCAGGTTTAAAGAAGCAAATCAGCAGGTACTTGATGGAAAACAAACTAAATAATTAGTGATTTTCAATCTGGATACCACCAAAACAATAGCACCAAAACTGCAATGATAAGTGTGTTTGATGACATAAGTGTTGAAATTGATTAATCCCAACAGCACAAAACAGTGCTGGGGATTTTTTTGTCCAAGATTTCGGCGATGTTGCCACATATTTTATTTTAAGAGGGATCAGATGTCGCTTCTCTCATATGAAGGTTCACTAAGTTAACCTACACATGTTTGTGGTAGATAGATGCTTGAGAATGAAATCAATGAACAGACTCAACATTCCTTGTTGGCAAAAGATGTGTGTGGAAAGTGGATGAGTGTGTTAATGAACTGTGGCAATGAAATACTACTGCTATGATTGGAGCAGATGGCGGCAACGTTACACGTTTTGTCTATGTATCGTGTGACCAACATCTTTTAAATAAGTGGTCGTGAATCTCGTTTTTCAGCTTTTTTTCTTCAGATTTAAGCTTTTTTGCCTTGAGAGCATAGGAGACGAAAGCTTAAATCTGAGCAAAAAGGCTTAAATCTGTCAAAAAGAGGGGTAAAAAAGGGGAAATCTGAGAGATGTGCTCCATACGGTTTGAATAGCGTTGCCGCCGCCTGGATTGGGGAAATGTATATTGCATGTAGTAGTGAGCTCGGAGAAACATCATAAAGTATCACCACTACATTAGTAAATCGAGGATGAACAAAATTAGGGGGCATCCATAAATTACGTAACGCTCCTAGGGGGGGAGGGAGTAAGCTCGAGCGTTACGAATTGTGACATAGGGGAGGGGGGGAGGTATGCTCCTCGTTACGTAACGATTTTTTCCTTAAAAATTTCAGTTTAAACGCAGCTATTTTTATGTCATGCATTTTTTGCGAAATGAGATGCAAACAAAAATCAGCTTTAAAATTGCAAGTTTCAACATGATTGAAGCTGGTTTGTAACTTTTCCTCTTTAAAGATTCTGAGATAAACTCCTTAAAATGCTTATTGAATATCCTTGAAATAATCGTTGGAAAACCGAATATTAGGTACATTTAC
Source organism: Uranotaenia lowii (assembly GCF_029784155.1). Taxonomy (NCBI): domain Eukaryota; kingdom Metazoa; phylum Arthropoda; class Insecta; order Diptera; family Culicidae; genus Uranotaenia; species Uranotaenia lowii. The sequence continues at coordinate 428,730,553 of NC_073692.1, forward strand.
TCCCAAGAACTCAATTCAACCTTAACACGGAAATTTTACTATTTTTTTCTCAATTGATTTAAAAAAAACGCAATTTAAAAAAAAATGCAAATGAAATACAATCAGTGGAGTATATTTTGCATAACAAGTTATGTTCCCTGAATAATATAACGTAAACAAGGTAGATCATCAGTTAACAAGCACAGAGCTTCTCGTATTAAGACAATCAATTTATTTTATCAGAGAGTTATCATCAATGAGTACTAAGAAGCGTTTTGGATGGATATTAATTCCGTTATGAAGAACGTTAAAAAAATTGTGAAATCTTTCTTTACCTTCACCCAAAATAATTTTCACTTAAAAAATAAGTGACATCTGTAGTAAATTATCGCCATACGTAATTTCATTTGAATTTTAAGTGATGGGTCAAGTGAATTCACTTAAGTGACCGGTCAAGTGAATGAAACTAGGAAATTCGAGTGAAATTTATCTGAGTTTCTAAGTAAGTTTCTAGTTAATTATCTCACGCGTTTTTAAATAAAAGAACATTTATAAAACACCACTTCGATTTCAAATACTTACATTACGCTTTCACCATAAATTTATTGATTGGAAAATTCCATCGTAATTCCAAGGCAGATCGGTTACTGCTGATAGTGCGACTTCTTAATCTTCCCTGCTGCAAACCAGAAAATCTGTCCAGTTCAACCCACAAGCTGAAACATGATAACACCTTTAAATAACTTTTCCTTACATCACGTTTAACACAAACTACCGCCAAAATCGCCTAGTAAAGAATTGGGAAAATCCAAATCCAGCATAAGCTTTAGACGCTGCTCTTTAAAATTTGCCATTTTGAACTCTGAAAATGAACACAACCGACCCGACATTCACTTGAAATTCAAGTGATGGGGAAGTGAATATTTTTTCTCACTTTAAATTCAAGTGACGACTGAAGTGAATGTGGATAAATTCACTTGAAATTTAAGTGACTGCCAAGTGAAATGTATATGTCGCACTTGAATGGAAGAAAATCACTGGATCCTTGTTTTTAAGTGAAAAATCATGTGTATTTTAAGAGTGGATTTGGGTTCAGTGTTCGAAAATCAGTATTTAAAACATGAGCAAAGGGGGGGGGGGGTAATTATTAGGGTTACGTAATTTTCATAGGGGGGTACGTCAAAGTGTTACGATTTGTGACATACGGGGGGGAGGGGGTCAAAAAAGTGCATTTTTTGCGTTACGTAATTTATGGATGCCGCCTTAGTGGGAGTTGGATGATAGTCGGTCGAGTCAATCATTGAACGAGGTTTAGACCGAAGTGATGCGTTCTTTTTCCAGGAGACTCAAATGTAAAATCTGCGATTGTAGCTAAGACAATGTGTACGTTTTCAACGTTCTTCAAAGAAAAAATTAATAATTTTAAATTTTTTGTCTATTATTTCAACTGAGTCAGTTTCAACTAAATTTTTCTGCTGCTGTTGGCGATAATGTTAGCAGGGATGCCAGGTGGTTTTTGCCATAAACCAGGACACAATGAAGGATTTCAAGATTTTTCAAGACACCACTAATTCTGCCTTAATTGCATAAATAGAGGCGAATTACAGGTACTGTTCTATTACTTTCATCAGTATAACTAGTTTATTACAGATTTATTCGATATTCCGATAATTTAACTGTAAGTTCAGTTGCAATTTAAAATCAGGACAGTTCAGTACATTTCAGTTGGAACATTGCGAGGGGGGACAATAAAAAATAATGCGAAAAACAAATAAATTGGAATAAATTGCACGAAAGCTTGTATGCAACAAAATTGCATACAACATCATTGCACAAAACCTATAAATTAAGTTTTTTTTTCGAATATACAACAAAATCAAGTATATAAAAACTTCCATCTTCCAAAATTTGTATTGTGGTCTAGAAATCTTCCAGATATTTGAATATTTTTGTCAAAATTGACATAAAATACTTCAAACTTTATTTATTCCCCCCTTCGGGTTTTTTGGAAATCTCGTCGAGGGGGGGGGGGGGGCGGTATGGGTTGACAAAGAAGAAATTGATATTTGTTCCAGCCTTATTTCCCGTTAAAACTTTGAACAAATAAAAACATCTCCGCCTATTGTAAGCAATACACTAAAGGTGAGAGCAAGCTTGCCGTATTTTGATTTACTATTTTTCGATTTCCAACACTAGCCGAAATTTTCTTCCTCTTTAACGACACTCATGTTTTAAAAAAATGGATTCTTCCCAAATTCCAGGGAAGCCATCCTTTAAATTATTTGATCCTAGTAGCATAGCATAGCAGAGGACGACTACACACATCTTGCATTGGCTGATACACGAGGTACAACTTATAATCAAGCCCAACACAAGATGCCAAAATAAGTACTTGATTTCAATACTCATTTCAAGTGTTGTTATTGAGAATCAGTGTGGTACCCACAATGCACACCGTGGCAAATCAATGTAATCATATAGGGATAGTCTGAACAGCTAAATGAACTTTTCAGGTGCAGACAACTCATACGGCCCTACATGTAAAGATGCTGTTTCACACAAAAAAGGGAAGGACTATTAGTTTTGATGGGAAATCCTACTTGGCAGATAAAATTGATGAATAAAGAAATATAATGTTCACAAATAAACAAATAAAATAGAAAGAGCTCACCAATGTTTTGTGATAATGCTGACGAACATGGGGGATGATAAAGGAACCTATTGCCACTTCAGATCTTGAAACAACGAGGCAAAACTCCTTTGAAATTCCTGGACAGCGGTCCGAGCTGCTTTCAGGATTCCCCGGGAAGTAGATTGGGGTTTTTCTCGATATCAACCCTTGTGTTATTCGTGGTCCGGCCTTGAAGCAATTTCTCAATTCCATCTGTTGCTCTCCCTGCATGACGAACTTTGTCCCGGGTTGATCCGGAAATCGTAGGTAGACCACTATTAGCTCTTCCGCAACTTTCACTATAAATGCTACATATTATATACTTTTTCCGGTTAACTCCACTTTGTTGGGATAGAAAACTCAGAAATACTTCACCGTAATCATAAATTCACAATTTAAAATTTATTTCTCGGATTAATTTTACTTCAAAGCAATGAAAATTGAAACAAGCGAAAAAAAAATCTGTAAATTATTCGATCCCAGTATTTGCAATATTCATTTGTGAATCGGGAACCGAAAAGCTTTCTATTAATCACTTCGCGTATCAAGTGAGCCGTATCAATGCACTCCCCCAACCAGGATTTAGCATTCAGAAATAAAGCACAAACCACTCCGAGAACTACTGACGATCACTTATGCAAACATTTTCCACTGTATTGTTCTACAATTTATTTTTAAACTTGAATTTAATTGAGAATTTTGATATGGACGAAAACAAAAACGCGTGCGTCGCCCCAAAGTCATGGCTTACTCCTTTTTGCTTAGATCCCGTTCCTTGTTTGGACCCTCATACTGATCTATTTCCGCATCACTGCCCAGATCCAGAACTTGATTCTGATTTTGATCCTGGCCCTGATACTGATTCCGTTCAAGATCCCGGTCCTTAACTTGATACTCACTCTGAAACTGATCTTAACGTTATATCCGATCCTAATCCTTGTCCCGAACCAGAACCTTATTCGGAACATAACCTTCTTCTGCATCTGATTTTGATTGAGATTCGGTTTTGGATTCAGATTCAGTTTTAGATATGGATTCAGATTCGGATTCCATTGTGAAGTCGGATCCATACTTAGATTCAGATCAGAATTGGAAAGCGAGTTAGAAAATTCGAATTTGTATCTCGGAGTCCGGATTCGTATTCTGAATTTAAGATTTCGTACTTCGGGTTTCGTATTTGGATTTTAAGTTTCGAATTTTGGATTTGGGAGTTCGGATTTTGAAATTCAGATCTCGGAGTTTAGATTTTTTATCTTAAAATCGGTTTTTCCGATACCAGTTTTTGGATTTCGGAATCGGATTCTTGCCAGCTTTAATGAATCATAAACAACAGCTTGGTTGAATTGAATCTTTTTCCTTTCTTTCAGCTTTCAGCTTTTTTATAAAATACACACATATAGGCATGACAATTGCAAAACCATTTCACAATTCATATGTTTTTGTGCCCAGAATGCCCTTATATAGATAACCGTGTTGGTGGAAATCAATGGGTAGTTTTTTTTAAATTCCTAAGAGCAACTAACGACAGCTTATTTCACATGGAGAGCATAACAAACCCATCAACTTTGTGCCAACATTGTAAATCTTCTACTACACCAAAATTTTCTGAACAATTTACAATGAATTTGACAGTCTAAAGCTTTTTTTTAAAAAAAAAGTTGAAGAGGTAGTATATAACACTACCGTGATCGTAGAATTACGAATAAAATTACTAGATTTTTGAGTCAACTCAATTCTATGCTGATCGCTCAAACCCTAAATGCACCTAACCCCAATATTTTTTTTTTTAATTTATGCATTTTTTCCTTCTGTGAATGTTTTTTTTTAAATCCCAAGAGGCCGTTCACTATCATATTCGTCATATTCTATTTGAAATTTTGTTCGGTCGTGTTATTTTTGTTATCGCATTCTTGTTTGGTCCCTTTTTAAAACCGATCGAACAATCTGAAATGTTCCAAGTTTACACATTAGAGGGAAAAAATTCAAAAACAAAAAAAAAATCCTGCAAAACAGGTTTTATGCATAACCCTCCATATGCAAAGAATTCTCTCTTGAATTCAATCCCTTGGCATAACCCTCGTTTTCTAAACATTCAAAGCAATTATTTAATTGTAATTGTGATTTTAATTTACGGAACCATAAGTTACAAAATATCTTAGTGACTAGGTTTATTTGAACGAGACTCCTTTATGGAACAAACAGTTAGTATCAGGAACCAAAAATTCAAAACGTTGGATGTTTGAGAACATCAATTCAACTTTCCGTAGTGGTAGACATCCTAGACTCTGCTGCTGGTTTTCTACACATCACGAACAAACGCCGTCGCTTACTGCGACCACACGAGATGACGCTCCAGTAACAAGTAAAGCTCGCGCGCTGTAGTTACTGGCCTTTTATAACCTTCCAGCTTGTCCAACACGATGAAAATTACCACAATGTTCGACAAGTTTAAAAGTTATAAAAGGCCATCAGCTTCAACGCGCAAGCTTTATTTGTTAATGGAGCGTCATATCGTTTGGTCGCAGTAAGCGACGGCGGTTGTTCGTGATGTGAAGAAAACTAGCAGCAAAGAAGCAGAGTTTACGAGTTAACCACTACGGAACTAACGCTTTCAAACATCCAGCGCTTTGATAAGTCGGCTTCCTGATACTGAATGGTCCTTTTAAGGGCCACTAATTGCTCCATTAAGAGTCTTGATCAACTGAACTTTGTCTAAGTACAAAATGCAGGGAATCGTTGTAGAAAATGACTAATTGGGATTGGGCCTGCTAAAAAGAATAAAGCCTGCTCTTTACTCTTACACAGATTTCCATATGAATGACAGCTTATCGGAGTGAAATTGGAGTGAAGGCTGTTTCTCTCTCTGTTTAACACACGAGAAATCGTATACCGGGACTGCGAGCGCGCCCATCGCCCATATGAGATAAGTGACAAAAACGAAAATCATTACATAAACGAAAAAATGACAAACATGGCTGATAAATCTGAAAAGCTAATTGTAAACATTCTGTTGAAAAAAAATAAGAGACCAACCTATCCAACTTAAATTGCCTAGTGTGGATTAGGCTCTGTGCCGAAAAATATACATAGTACCAACCAATGCTAAGATTTTATTTAAAATTTGATACTCTAATTTTGAGTAGCTGAATGGAACGATGCAGCAGCAGTAGCTCACGCAGGGGTTGTAGCAAGGCGGGGCAGCTTCAGCAGTAGCAGCAGGTACTGGACTACAGCAACGGGCTGAGCAGCAGCAGCATAGGCTTGACAGCAACAGCGGCCCGATTGCACCGCACCGGAGAAGGCCCAAAAAGCAAATGAAACCGAGTCGGGGCAATCCTTGCTCTTTTATAACTTCGCATCTAGTGCAGTTTGGGTCGACGATCGGGGTTTTTTTGCTCGGGTGTTTTGCGCACCAATTTGTATTAGCGCGTTATTAGTATTGGTGTACCAACACATAGCCGACTCTAAATGTTGTTCAGAAAAGATGTCTTTGAAAGAGGCGTTTTTCGTGACGCGAGATCCGTTCGCGAATTTCAATTTGCCCCCCTATAGTGTTGCCGTAAGACGTAATTCTACGTCAAAAAAAAAATAGTATATAAAATTACAAACCAATTATTACGGAGAGAATGTAGAAATCTTATGACTCTAAATCGTAATAATCTCCAAAATCTCTGCTAATAGTGGCTCCTGATCCCCCAAATAACAACAGCAACGAGCCAAGCAAGACTCATCATCGAAACAAGAAAACACTATAGGTACGATGACATTCCAGGCAAACAGACAGTGGCAGCGCAACGGCCTCAACGAGCGACGACAGATTCCGTTCGCACTCATTGGCATCCTTTGAGATAATAGCAGCAACACGATGTGTCTGGTACCCTCGGGGGGCTCTTTCCTGTCCGGAATCCGGAGTATGAGACGCAAGAGAAAATTGAAAGCAACCCCTTCCTCGTCTTAACATGGTGATGTTTTGATTTACCTTCTCATAATTTGCTTTAAGAATGTTAAAGATTTGAAAAATCTTCTTCGGTTGAGAATTTAATCAGTAGGCTAGTTTGTTTGACATATACTAACGGTGACAACAATGATTACTTCGATGCATCTTATCCAACTTTTCAAAATTGCAACTACGAATTAAATACAATGATCAAACTCTCGTTTTCCCATCTATTGAGGTGGGGGTGGAGTGGCGCCCACCTTGAAGATGCTGTATCGAACATGGCGTGGGACCTTCAATTCCTGTCGCCAAATCGTGTTATCTACCAAATGAAGGCAACGGAATCTCTGCGTCCTCACATCACCCCCAACCTAGCTTCTTCCAAGAATTCACATATCATCATGTTATCGGCTGCGAGGGGCCACGAAGGAAGCATGAAGAAGATTGTGTCAAACGGAATTGAAATTCACACTCGCTCGCCTGCTGGGATGGGAAAATGGCTGGGAAACTTTTAAACGGGTTTCCGAAGCTTTTTTTACTCTCTCTCTCTCTGTCGACTTCCAGTTAAGCCCGGAGCAGGGAATAAGAAAAAAGGTGTAAATGGATTGAAGAATGGAAGGAAACGCAACAAGGCGGTGTGGTGGGGGGATGTGCGGTTTGAAAAACCGTCAAGGCACGTCAGTCAGGAAAATTGAAGTTGATACTTCTTAGCACACATGTCGGTGACTTTGTGTGTGTGTGTGTTCGTGTGTATGTTGCGAGTTGCATGTTTTCTGTGTGTTTTTCTTCTGTACGTTCGTCTCTCGTCGTCCTAACAAAAGGCTTAATCTTACGGTTTACTTCGATTCAGTGAATGTGACGGATGCGCTTCAGCTACAGTGGTACAGCTTTTCCCATATCCCTACCTCGGTCGTCTTGTTCTTGGTCTAGGTCTTGGAACCAGTCCGTGCGTTGCGTTGGTTGCTTCGATTCGATTCAACAGCACTGATGACGTTTGTTTACTTTTTCGGTAAACGATTAAAGTGCTACATGTCGAATAGGTACCACTAGCCCATTAAAGGGAATGAAGCCATTGATGGCAATAATGATTTCACGTTCACGATATGCTCGGCGTAATTGAATTGGACAAATCAATCAGCCCCTTGGGAAAAATATCGAAACACTTTTTCGCCGTTTACGATCCGAGCAAGCTAGATGAAGATAACACTTGTTTGAAACAGACATAACTAGAACTGGTTGAGCGAGGAAAAAATTTGTCAGAGTGTTATGACTGGTCAGGAATTTTAAACAGTGTCATGGGCGTTTTTTAAAGTGGAAACTGCTTTTTTCCAATGTGAGAGTACGAATATGTTATTTTTGGAGAAAAATCTTTCGGAAGGATATTTTTGAATAACAAAGTACTTGTCGATAATATTTAAAAAAAAATGCATTTAAGTACTGAAAAGTGAACTTTTTGACACTAAAAACAGTATCGAAAAGTACTTGTTTTCGATACTTTTTTTGTCTTTCTTTTTAGCGTTTTGGTATGGGAGTCCACATATATTTTTTTTTAAAATTTTCACAGATGATATTTATTTCATGACATATTAAATAGCTATTTATTAAAAAGCGCTTCTGGATTTTCAAGAAAATTCTCGAATACGATAGGATTTTGAATGAAACTCGTTGCAAAACTCGATTATTTCAACACTCGACGTAATTATCCAACGGGGCCTGCCAAAAAAATGCACTTTTTGCAACTTGTTGCATAAATAATTGAATCAATTTATAAAAATCCCTTCAATATGAAGATGTAGCTAATATTTTTCTTTCTTTCTCATTTCAGGTAAATACATGATTAAATTTAAACTACAAAGTTTATATTCATATTGTAAGTATGGGGAACCACGGACTTTAAATTCACTAAAATAAACTAAGTATGATTGGAAAAAAGTCTATCAGGAAAAGGTACATCATCAGATACGGTCAAGAAAATGATAGAATGTTTTTTTTTAAGAAAATGGCGAAAAAATAACAGATTACACTGCACTGTGCAGGATTTGATTCCGCAAAAAAGGTTCATGTATTGTTGTATATGTGTTTGGAAGATGACATTGCAACCTGAAAGCTGAACCATAAGACCTGAGACTTGATACATTAAACCTGCAACTTGAGATCTGAGACCCGACGAGGAATTAAGACTTTAGACATGATATTTTACACCACACACTTAAGACCAGATATCTGGAGCCTTATAAATGAGACCTGTGTTATGAAATTTGATACATGAGAACTGACTCCTTTAGACCTCACACCAGATACCTGATTAGACATAAAACCGAAGACATGAGTTCAGAGACTTGAGACCTGAGACATAGGACATGAAGCTTTTGTTGGAGACGTAAATTTATGAAATGATACGTTACATGTGAGAAGTGAAACGTGTGAAATGATAAGTGAGAAGTTGAACGTGGATAACGATGCTTAAGAAATGAAATGAAAGATTCTTCGGAACAAGCAACACAGAGAATGAAATTAATGAACAGACCTAACATTCCTTGTTGGCAAAAGGTGCATATGCTTTGAACGACGCATAAAGCTTAGTTCTTTTAGAAATGGGACACTTTCTTTTGCTGATAGCTCATTTAAAGCATGGATCATCCAAAATCTGGACGCACTGTTTATTATACAATAGCGCTCCTAGTTGTCGGATCTAGAATGTTTTGACAGTACTTTGTTCGGAAATGTTTCCTCTATTAGTGCTGAAAATTTCATAACGATTCGTTTTGTTCCAATAAAGTTACAAGTAATGGAAGCCGCGAGGCGTAAATTCATTTTGGACACACACGTCAAAAACCCGACGTGGTCTGGTTCAAAAATCGTGAATTGGCCAAAAATTTTACAAAGCCACTGGTCGGGGTGATGACCCCGCCAAGTTCAAATTTATTTTTGCCGATAAGTTGGCAAGAAAGTTGCAAGATCAAAGCAATCATAACATATTTGAATTTCCATTTATGTTTGATTACAGCAATCGTTTACTAGCTTGTGCATTATAAAAACGATGAAATTGTCAGTACATAAGTTAGTCTAAGTTTTGTTCTCAATAAAGTAACAACTAATAGTTTACAGTATAAACTAGTTTCATTCTGGAAGTGTCCAGACATGACAAATTGGCGACGAGGATTTAAGAACCTGAAGCGATGGCAGATATTCGGGAAGCAATACTCCAGATGGCGGCGCTCCTCCAGAAGCTAGCCCAGCCAACCCCACCACCTAGCAGCCCAGAGCAAACACTGGAAGCCTTGGCAACGCACATCAGCGAGTTTTCCTTCGACCCGGAAAATGGAATCACTTTCGACAAGTGGTACATCCGGTATGCGGATATCTTCGAATCGGACGCCAAGAACTTAGACGATGCTGCCAAAGTTCGATTGCTACTGAGGAAGTTGGACACACCATCGCACACTCAGTACGTCAACTACTCTGTTGTGGTATGAGCCTACTTGGTTGAATCAACTATATCCTGCCAGAGCTTCCCCGAGATGTCAATTTTGAAGACACCGTCGAAATCCTTAAGAAAATTTTCGGAACGCAGACCTCAATCTTCAACAAGCACTACCAATGTCTGCAGCTCGTCAAGTCAGACGCAGAGGACATCATTAGCTACGGAGGGAAGGTCAACCGTGCCTGTGAAGATTTTGACTTCAAAAATGTCAAGATTGACCAATTCAAGTGTCTGGTTTTCATTTGCGGTCTCAAATCGCATTGCTACGCCGACATCCGAACCAGATTACTTGCCCGAATCGAGAACGAAACCCCAGAAGCTCCCTTTAATCTCCAAACTTTGATTGACGAATATCAATGGCTCGTTAAGCTCAAAGCGGACACCACCATGATCGAGCGCCAGTCAAGATCGAGACCATCAGTGCACGCTGTACATGAGAAGAAGGAACAACATTTTCACCAGCAGCAGCCATCTTCAAAGACGGAAAATAAATTGCCACGCACTCCTTGTTGGCAATGCGGTCAGATACATTATGTTCGGAATTGCACTTTTCGAATCATTTGTGCAAACAATGCAACCGTGTCGGCCACAAGGAAGGATCATGTGGCTGTCTCTCGAAATCCAAACCTACCAGCAGGGGAAAGAAACCACCGGAATCTCCAAAGGTAAAATCTAATGTTGTGTACATCGTGAACCACATCAATCGGCGCCCCAACAAGCGGAAGTTTGTTCCAGCAAATATCAACGGCGTCGTAACCAATCTTCAACTGGACACAGCAAGTGACATCACGGTAATCTCCAAGCAAACATGGAAAACCTTGGGTAAGCCTACTCTCAAGGAACCATCAATTCAAGCCGTCAACGCGTCAGGAAAACCACTTCAGCTGATCGGAGAATTCCAGTGCAAGACGAGCGTCAACAACAAAACCTGCCATGCCAGATGCTACGTCACAGTTTCCCCGAATCTTAATCTATTTGGCATCGACTGGATTGAAAAATTCGGACTTTGGTCAGTTCCCATCGATCCGGTTTGCAAACAAGTCAAAGCGAAGCCGGTCCACAAGCTGACTCAACCAAGGAAAAGGCGAAAAAACGACGATCCTAACAACAAGAAGTACGGTGCAGTCCACAAAAGATTTCAGCAAGGCGACTTGGTTTACGCCAAGGTCCATCAAGCGAACTTCTGGAAGTGGGAACCAGCAACCGTAATTGAGAAAGTAGGGAAGGTCAACTACAACGTGTTCCTGCAAAAGCGACATCGTCTGATCCGTTCCCACATCAACCAATTCAAGACATGAACAACAGAATGCAATCTCTAAAATCCACCAACACCACTTTCCATTTTCTTTAATGATTTCGGATTGGCCATTCCAACTAAATTGCCACCTCCAGCCGTTTATTCAGTAGGACCGAATCCAGCACTCAACGGAGACATCGACTCTGACCGTTCAGAGTACTATTCGGGCGACAACAGCAGACACGACGGTCCACCTCAGCCAGATCGACGAACGTGTTAAAGCATTGAAGATTCTCCTTCGGAATTATTCCCTCGAAACGTCAATATCAGAATGATCGGAGAAGCGGTTAAACGTCCTCATAGCGTCTAATTAGCGCCGTATTAGCTCCAAGATTAGTCTGTTGAAGAGGAGCAAAGAGCTGAAGATAACAATTACTACAGATTCGAGGTCGTACACTGTGTAGGAGTGCTTCTAACAGTGCGAGGTCATCGGTTCTTTACGAAAGCAGATCGATGATAATAGAGCCCTTGTTGCGGTCCGGCGGGCTTGCAACATGTCGATGTCGGTTAGGCGACACCGGCTTTCGCAGATGCGAAGTTGGAACGGGTTGTGTCCATTCAGGTGTCGGAGAGCGACAGGCAAACAACGCCATTGGATGGCCTCGGTATGCCACGAGCCATTTTGGTAGAAATACGCCTCGGCTGTTCGGGGGTCGATCGAAATAGGAGACCCAGGCATCTGGATGCTTTATCGATGAAGTAGTTTGTGTAGATCGTGAAATCCAGCCGTTTGTCTGCCTCTTGTCCAAGAAAATTAACAGCCGATAGCGGAAATACTTACAGTTTCATTCAAGTCACTGGCATACGCAAATTTTGGTCCATCAAAAAGCAAAAGCATTTTGTTGAAGTAGGTCAGGAATATTATGGGTCCTAGGTGGCTCCCTTGAGGCACTCCGTAAGGGGCAGGGAATTGATTGAAGAATGATTCACAAGTTGCTATGGAACCATTCCAGTAAAATGGATCTAATTAACGAGCCTTGGAAACAAAGAGACGAATTGCCACGATTGGAATTTTTGGTTCTCTGCCAGTGTCATTCCAATCGAGCAAAACCAAGCAGTCTAACAGGCAACCTTACTGCAGGGTTGCAAGCTCATGGCGCCTCTGAAAGTCGCTGCCGCCGTCGTCTCATCATTATATAAGTTTTTTTAAATTATATTTTTCCGATAAATATTTATTTTTGTAATTTTTGAACACATGTTCAAAGGTGATGGGAAGTATAAGAGAAACATGAGCTATCAAAGAAAGCAAGACTTAAGCCGTAAATATCATAAATTTTTCGAAAAAGATACAACGGATCATCGGGAGGGGCTTGCACCCGCAATTTCCGTAGAAATACAACATTTTCAGGTACGAAGGTGTACCAAGACGAATTAAAAACATAATGTCGTGATTTTACGAATCTCAATTCAGAGATTCACTTAAACACGTCTGTCGCTCGCTAGAATAGATCAATGACTGACTTTGTTTTGTTTGTTTGTCAAGTGCTGCCAAAATAGCAAATGTTGTCATAGAAATTTATTTTATTTTATTCATCTACAGTGTTGCCGAATACAACTGTTATTTTATTTTATTCCTAATTAAATTTGATTTATTTTCTGTATACTCTTCATCTCATCCCTACATTCCTTCTCACCTCTATTCTTAATTAAAACTTTTCACACGTCAACATTTGTTTTTTTTTTCTTTAGAGCAAAATTTTATTTACCAAATATCCTCAATTTTTATTCCATATTCCACATCCTTATTCTCCATCCTACAAATTTTATTTTATTTCTGCTTATCCTTCATCACATTTCTACATTCCTTCTCAACTCTATTCTCAATAGAATCTTTAATTTACCGACTTTTGTTTTTCTAAAATACAAAATTTTATATCCCAAATATCCCTCATCTCAATTCTACATTCCATTCTCTGCAAAAGCTTTTCAAATCTTTTTTTCTTTGCATATTCTTCATTTCATCCGAAAATATTCTTCACAAAAGCCTTCCCAATTTGTACTTTCTCTGTCGCTCTGCTTTTATTTACCAGAGCCGGAACAATCCGCAAAAAAACATTCTTAGCAACAGCTTTCTCAAACTGTGCTTTCCTTTTTACTCTGTCTCTGTTTACCAGAGCCGGAATAATTCGATAGTATTCTAAGAAACAGCCTGCCCAACCAGAAGGCTTATTCAAATCAAACAATCAGCAGCAGCAGCCTTAAATATCTGCGCTTTTAACGGCAATTCCGTCTTATTTCCACCGGAAGGCCAAATCAAAACAATCAGCAGCAGCAGCCTCAAATATCTGCGCTTTTCAGGGGCAATTCCGTCTTATTTCCACCGGAAGGCCAAATCAAAACAATCAGCAGCAGCAGCCTTAAATATCTGCGCTTTTCAGGGGCAATTCCGTCTTATTTCCACCGGAAGGCCAAATCAAAACAATCAGCAGCAGCAGCCTTAAATATCTGCGCTTTTCAGGGGCAATTCCGTCTTATTTCCACCGGAAGGCCAAATCAAAACAATCAGCAGCAGCAGCCTTAAATATCTGCGCTTTTCAGGGGCAATTCCGTCTTATTTCCACCCGAAGGCCAAATCAAAACAATCAGCAGCAGCAGCCTTACATATCTGCGCTATTTGTGCTTATTCTACCAACCACGCCATTGTCGTGATTTTACGAATCTCAATTCAGAGATTCACTTAAACACGTCTGTCGCTCGCAAGAATAGATCAATGACTGACTTTGTTTTGTTTGTTTGTCAAGTGCTGCCAAAATAGCTAATGTTGTCATAGAAATTTATTTTATTTTATTCATCTACAGTGTTGCCGAATACAACTGTTATTTTATTTTATTCCTAATTAAATTTGATTTATTTTCTGTATATTCTTCATCTCATCCCTACACATAAGATTTGATTTCATTTTCGATCTTTGTTTATCTGAAGTATATTAGTTCTAACAGCCCTGAAAGTTTCAACTTTCCTAAGCCAAAGTCACTTCAACTCCCGTTTTTTTAATGAAAACATCACTCAGAATAATTCACGGAAATCTTCAAACTGAGCGATCAAAAAGTCGAACATTTTACCAGTAATAAACATGTTTCCATTTCGAGCACTGAAAATCATTATCGAAATCAATCAACCGGCACAAAGCTTCTTCGGGGATGAGTTTCATTTGACATCTTCTTCTTGGAGAATCAGAGCAATTCCTCACCACTTGCTACCTATCACGCTATTACTACTGCGGCACAGTCTACCGAGACCCCGTCAGCCAACTTGGATTGCTCTCCTACACTCGTAGAAGAAGCAACCACCATCATTCAAGGTGGCGACGAAACTTTGCCGAATGTCATTAAAATTCCATCGGGAAATTTCCCCGGTCGAAAAAGAAGTCGACTCCGAACCGATGATGATGATCGTCGGAGAAAGCAAACTGTTTTCCACTTGAGCTGCCTTTGAGCTGCTCTGATCTATAATTACGATTCATGAAATTTTCCCCAGCGTCAGCCATGATAATGTTGAGTATGGAGGGGATGACGGAGGAAAGAGACGAATTTTGCACTCTCGTTTGCACGACGTAAAAAGGAAAGCCAAAATTTTAATCCTTCGCAAAAAGGCTCCCCTCCTCTTCAAACTTCCTTCCAGAGACTTGTAAAGCTCGTTCCGTTTTACGAGCCCATCCAATTTGAGCTGGTATTTTCAGCCCACAGAATGCTAGAAAATTAAAGACTCCTCCTTCTGCCGGTTGACCCTCATCAACCTCAACAACAACCAAAAACTTTGGGAAGAACAATCTAACAGCTCTTAAAAAAATATTACTACAAGTTCCAACAAACTGTGCCATACCGTCAATAGTTTCTTGCCTTTGCCCTGGAAAAGTGGAGAAAGATGCTGGACAAACAACAGGGGAACAAAGAGGAGGAAATAAATCCAACCAAACTCTTTTGCTGAATCTTTCCTTGTTGCCAAGGGAAGAAGCATTCACTCATAATATGTCGAAAGTTTTATAGCTAAAATTACAGACATTACAGCCCCTGAAGATCCACAATCAAACATTGGACTTGATTTTAGTTCTGTTTTTCTTAGTTTAGTAGTCTTGTTATCCTTCCGAACCTCAACTATGCTCTTTGAGTGGATTTATAACAAAAATGTGATAAAACAAACATTTACATTTAGTTTAATGTTCATAACGATTTTATCAATGTTTCAAAGTCTCCTTTGATTTTCAAAAAGTGTTCGGTAACGTCTGCACAAAAACAAATAATTTCTTTGTTATTATAAAATTGCCATTTACTTCTAAATCAATGATTTGTTTTTGTCTTTGCGTAATCAATTTCCGTCCACAGAAAATAAATGAAAACGAATTAACAAGCAAAACGTCAAAGCGTTCGAATTATTGGATTTTTCCTATCAGCCGATTTTACCCCCGAGTGAGTGCGTGTCTAAATGTTCCCAACTACTTCGCATGGAACCCTCGTCAAAGGATAGAAAAAAAATTCCATTTGTACCCACATCCACCAGGAATCTCTGTATTCGCAAGTGACGTACACGGACGGACAGAAAAAAAGCGCTTCTAATAGCCGAAAAAGAATTCCGACTATTCCGGACTACTGATGATCGTTTCCACAAAATAGGAGGCCAGCGAAAGGCGTTAAGGATGTCACAAGCCAGCAGCAACAGCACATTTTAGGGTGATTACGTTTTGTGACGTATTTTCCGATACCTTATGGCACATTCTCCGCCATTATTGGCACATTTTTCCTCCTATTATCTCTGGTTGTGCCAGTGCTTTTGCTGTGGGCTATCTCATCACCAGAGAGTAAGGACACCACACCGGTAACGAATCCGACAACAGGAGTTAGGTAACGATCCCAATATGTATGACACTCACGAACAAAACTATAATGAGCATTCCGGCCTTGGCTGTTACGACAGGGCACATCCTTTTGCTGCTATATCACGGTGAAAGCTCACTATAGTGGCACGCCGCCAATTATGTAATTGAAAGAATTAAGGAAATGACAAACCGTTGAGAGGAACGTGGGCGAGATATTTTTAATGAGTGTGTAATCTAAACAGTTAGTAAATTTAGTCATGGTCATGGTCAGAATTGTTCCGAGAATGCAGTTCTTTGACTCAAAATTCGACTTGTGCATTGAAGAAAATAGCACCTATTGTTCCGTCGCAGTCACACGAGCTGCGAGAAACGATACTTTTAAGTTTTGATTTATGGTGGACCAAAGTTTTCGGATGTGTGTAGAAAATACGTCAGCTCTGGTTTGCAGTCGGAAATGGAAAGAACGCATCTCTCTCAGTTTATTGGCATGAATAGAAGCTGCTATAAAACTAATTAGCATTTCGCTCACTTCTCTCAGTATGGTATAAATCGGAGTTGGACCATTTTACCGAACAAAACAGTTCTTTCCCCTAAAGATTATCACTACAAACTATTCAGAACTTTTTAAAATATTTTTTTTTTATAAACTTTAAATCACATTTTTCGAATGCTTTTTACATAAACTTTTCAAATCTTAGATATTCATTTTTGCAATATAATTCAAAACTTTCTGTACTTTTGAGTGTGAATCAATTTTCACTTTTAAATTCAATTCTCGGAATTCATTCGCGATCGACTTCTGGTTTCTATCGGACTTCGATCCAATGTTTTTAAAATCTTCCGACTTTGTTGCAACTTTTTCGATTTCTCGGGAACTTCGAGAAAACCATCCTCCTCTGGTTCGTCTTCCTCCCTAGGCCGTTTCCCTCTCTGGACATCGATCATAAAACTGGTTCTAGTTCGCCTTCGCTCCATGATTTTCAATTGATTCCTGTGTGCATTGATGATGTTCCTGCCGAAAGATATTCGAAAAACATTTGGTGAGACTCGTTTTACAAATTTAGCATCAATCCATTTCACATATGAGTTTTTGTCGTAATTTTTATAAAGTATCTCATCTCCCAAACATAATTTAGAAAATGGATCAGGTTTTATATTTTCATCTGCCTCTATGCATACTTCCTCCCTTTTTTGAGTAGGCGCAAGAAACATTTTGTAGCTATTACTTGGATTCAACAAATCTAAAAGTGTTTTCGGCTTATAGCTTAACAATTTCTCCGATGGAAACAAACCCGTGGAAGAACATGTATTTCTATAATTTATTAAAAAATAAGAAATTCGATCATCTATATCTAATGATTTTGTTTGAGGCTCCAATAAAAATCTTTTAAAAACTTCTTTAATTAATCTGACCATTCTCTCCGCTTGGCCATTGCTACTAGGATTGTACGGAGGACTTTTCATAAATTGTATACCTTGTCGTTTCATGAAAGAGGCAAATTGGAAAGAGTTAAATGGTGGCCCTCCATCAGTGACTAACACGTCCGGAAAACCAAATCTTGCAAAAATCGATGTGAACTTTTTAATAACCTTGCTGGCATCGGTTCCATTTTTCATCAGTTCAATTTCTAACCATTTAGTATGACTGTCAATGACTAATAAAAAAGTCTTAGAATAAAAAAATGAAAAAATCAGCATGAATGGGACTAAACGGACGAGTGGTAGGAATCCAAAAGCTGTCACAAATTGGTTTTTTGATAACTGCGGTTTTTTGGCAAGGCTGGCAGATTTTCACAAATTGCTCAATGCACTTATTGAGATCAAACCAAAACACCGATCTTCTAGCGATTTGCTTCATTTTCACTATGCCAGCGTGGTTTGCATGTA
The DNA here is from genome assembly GCF_029784155.1 of Uranotaenia lowii. Taxonomy (NCBI): domain Eukaryota; kingdom Metazoa; phylum Arthropoda; class Insecta; order Diptera; family Culicidae; genus Uranotaenia; species Uranotaenia lowii. The sequence goes on from NC_073692.1 coordinate 428,748,621, forward strand.
ATAATTTTAAAACTTCTTCTTGTAATGCAGTGGGAATAAAAACTCTATTGTGATACAAAACACACCCTTCAATCACCTCAAGATCACTTCGCATGGAAAATATATTTTTCCATTCTTTATCTATAGCTTTGGGCCATCCAGTTTTTATATAACTACATAGCTTAACAAGAAAAAAATCTTTCTTTGTTACTTCAGCAATTCGCAAAAAATCTAAAGGAAGTTCAGAGAAATAATTGATTCCATTGATGTTACCATTGTCTAAGTTTTCTGGAATTTTCTGATCCAACGGAAATCGAGAGCAGAAATCTGCATTGCCCATCTGAGCTGATGGTCTGTAGAGAACAGTGTAATCATAAATTGAAATTTCCATAGCATAACGTTGCAACCTTGTAACGCAAAGCTGGTGTTTTCCCTCCTTTCCGAATATGCCTAAAAGAGGCTTATGGTCGGTGTAAATAAGAAATTTTTGACCGAATAAGAATTTGTGAAATTTCTTCACAGTGCTTACTACTGCCAAAGCCTCCAGATGTAAAATTGGATAATGCTTCTGGGCGGAGTTTAGAGAAAAGGACGTAAAACTTATAGGTTTTTCTTGATTATCAATTACATGTGCTATCACTCCCCCAACACCGTAGCTACTAGCATCCGTCGTAACAACTATTGGCTTATGCGGATCGTAAAATTCCAAAAAATTGGCTGATATCAATTCCAACTTAGCATTTTCAAATGCTTTTTGACAATTTTCATTCCAAACAAATTTTTCATTCTTTCGCAACAAAATGTATAAACTGTTTAACTTGCTAGATAAATTGGGCACAAATTTCCCGTAATAATTTATTAATCCCAAAAAAGCCTTGAGCTCAGTTACGTCTTTAGGAACTTTTGCCTCTTTAATTGTCATAAGTTTTTCAGGACTTGGTAATAAACCTTCCTCTGAAATCAAATGTCCCAAATATGTAAGAGATTTAACAAAAAATTTGCATTTTTTTAAGTTCACTTTGATATTAGCTTTTTGTAATTTATCCAACACTAAATGAAGATTAGTCCTACATTCATCTAGAGTCCGTCCCGCAATCAACACATCATCTAAATAACAGCTGATATGTTTTAAACCAATTAATATTTCATCCATTAGTTTTTGAAAAATGCTTGCACTCGATGAAGCACCTTGAGGTAATCTATTATACACATATAGTCCTTTAATTGTATTTATAACAACAAATTTTTTTGACCTGTCTGATAATTTCAATTGCGTATATGCTCCAGCTAAATCTAAGCAACAAAACCATTTGCATCCTGCTATAGATGCAAAAATGTCTTGTGCCACTGGAAGAGGATACGTGTTTGGAATAATAACTTTGTTGAGAGAAGCTTTGCAATCAATCACCATACGAATTTCCCCATTCTTCTTTAAAACGATAACCACCGGCGAAGCCCATTCACTAACCTGTATTGGTGTAATAATATTTTGTCTTTCAAGTGAATCCAAATGCTCCACCACTCTGTCCCTCAGTTTGTATGGAACATCATACGCCTTGCGAAAAATAGGTTTTTCTTCCTTTAGCACCAACTCAGCCTCATGACCTGTTATTGGATGTGAAAAATCTCCGTCAAAAACACTCGGGAATTTCTTACATAAATCTGAATTTAATTTACCCGTTTCAATTGAGTCGCCCTGTGATGATTGATCATTAACTGCATTTATAAAAAATTGTTTCCTCCAAAATGGAAAAAAATCGTCGAGCCAGTTCCTTCCAATCAAAGGTACAAAACTGTGTGAGCCATTGAGCACTATCAACGGAACTCTCTTTCTGATGTTATTCAAAGTCGCGTTCACCCATATTTTTCCGTAAATGTCCAAACGCTTACCATTCACCACGACCAAACGACTATCACAAACCTCTGGCTTCAAATTTCTAAAATTACTCATGTAAACCTTGAAACTAATCACTGAGACTGCTGCACCAGAATCAATCTCCATACACAAATTCTTACCATTCACGAAAACTTCAACAAAGCATGGTTCATTAATTCGATCATGAGTCGAGACCATCATACACGGATAATCGCTGTCTTCTTCATCATCATCAGTGTCCCTAATACGTAATCTTTTGAAGTCATAATCCCGAACTACTTCTTCGTCTTCCATTTCATCCACAAAGTTCACTGACCTTTGCCTTCTGAAATCAGGGCAGTTACGCTTCACGTGTCCCCTGCGCCTACAGTAGTTACAAATAACATTTGCATGAACAATATTTGTGCCATTGCCATTTCGATCATTATAATTTTCTCTGGATAATTTTTCACGCTGATAGCGATTGTCCCACCGATTTTCAGAAAAATTATTAAAACGATTTCCAACAAATTTGTTTCTATTAAATCCACTGTAACGATTTCTGTTTCCATCACGCCAATATGGCCGATCTCCCTGGCCATAACTGCTATTAGCAGGTGCCCCCAAACGATATCTTACTGAATTCACAGTTCTGGGCTCCTCTCCCCGAGTACTGAGTTCCTGCGCTCTCAATCTAGCCAATTCATTCCTGACGACAATTTCTTCAACTTCCTGGAGAGTCATACCATCCCGCATCAACAACTTCTTTTTCAATTCTTCATCTCTTAACCCAAACACAATTTTATCTTTGATTGCTTCATCTTGATGACCTTCAAACCCACATTCTGATGCCAGCAATTTTAAAGCCAACACATAATTCTCTGCGGGCTCGTCCACCCCTTGCACACGATTGTTAAACTTGAATCTATTCATCATGTTGGGCTCGGTTTTATCCAGACGTGTTTTCAACCTGTTAATGATATCGTCATAATTGAGATCAGCAATTGCTTGACCTGGGTAAATCAACTTGATTTCTTCAAAAATAACTGACCCACTCAATGTTATAAAAAGATTTTTCTTTCAAACATCCGGAATGTTATTAAGTTGATAAAGAATATCCATTCTTTCCATATAATGAGCAAAACTGGCCCCCCTCACATAATGGTCAACTGAACCAATAAGAGACATTTCCAATGAAAAATTAGTACACTGAAAAAATTTTTTTAGTTACTAAAATTGATACGACTTACGTGACCTTCTAATACAACCTCAATTTCAGCAGCACAACGGTGACCACGTGGATCTTCCTGCGAGCAAATTGCAGATATCGGCTAAAACGATGACTTCACCGAATACAATTAGTCCTAGAATTCACCCAGATGGGCTATTCACCTTTCCAGCACGTTTTTTTAAAGCTTTATACTTCTTTGTAGCTAGATGTCCTTTTGTCTTGTACACGTCTACATGCATGCAAAAAATTATATCGTGTTTCTTCAATTTGCACGTTTTGCACCCCAAACTTGCACTCAAACGCTTTTAATCACATTTAATCACCCACGGCTTTTCATGCACGCTTCCGCCGATCCAAAAAAAACTTGTCCTCGTCGTCACTTTTAAGTTTTGATTTATGGTGGACCAAAGTTTTCGGATGTGTGTAGAAAATACGTCAGCTCTGGTTTGCAGTCGGAAATGGAAAGAACGCATCTCTCTCAGTTTATTGGCATGAATAGAAGCTGCTATAAAACTAATTAGCATTTCGCTCACTTCTCTCAGTATGGTATAAATCGGAGTTGGACCATTTTACCGAACATAACAGATACGACAAATTATAAAAATATGATTTTGATTACAAATGTCAAGTGAAGCCTTACATTTGCACGGGTCTGTTTTCTGCAAGGAAGTGTCCGACCAGTGCATTGTTTCTGTACGTACAGCAGCTAAAGTCTGTTTCACATAGAATCTGGTCGGATAAAATAGATCATAGAACGTACAACAAAAGTAAAAATGTCATAAAAATCATTCGTCAGCTTTTTGGATGAATTTTCGAACTTTTTTTGTGATACCTCTCATCATTTTCTGCACAGTACTGCTATTAACCTCATTCGCCATCTTGTTCCTCCACTTTTCCATTTGAGCGGGTTTTTTTCATGGTTCTGCCACATTTCTTAGGGCAAACTAACTATTGCCTAATATTTATCGATGGGACGAAAATCCGGACAGTTTGGTGGATTGATATTTTATAATCAATCTTGTTCTCCTTTTACCAACTTAACGACATCCCGGCTGTAGTGGCAGCTTGCCAGGTCCGGCCAGAACTTCACCGGACCTTTGTGGGACTGAATGAATGGCAAAACCCTCTTCTGGAGACATTCTTCTTTGTAAAAGTAAACATTTCCATTCATTGTGTCCCCAGTGATGAAAATCTTAGTCTTCTTCCCACAACTACAGATCCCTTGCCAAATCATCAACTTACGAGCAAATTTATCTGCGAAAACAAACTTGAATCTACCCGCAACATTCCCTTTACGCTTCGCAAGGTAAAATTTGTTACCGGGTATTTGTCCAAAATCCATTTTGACGTAAGTTTCGTCGTCCATCAAAATGCATCCGTTGTACTTGGTCAACACTTTCTTGTACAACTTCCTTGCCCTGGTTTTGGCAACCAGGTTTTGTTTCAGCGTCCTGTTGGGGTGTTTGATTGTATGATACGACCGCAAGCCTTCTCGCAAACAAATTCGTCGAGCTGTACTGTGGTTCGTCTTGAACTTTTACGCCGAATCACGCAAGGAGATTCCAGGATTCTTGTGAACTGATCGAATTACCTTTGCTCGCAGCTTCCGGTCATATGTTCCACTTTTACGCCTGGTTTGTTTTGCTCGATCCACCGTAAGGGTCTCCCGGTAACGTTGCAGCACCGAATTTACAGTCGGTTTTGGATATTTCAGGAATTTCGCGATTTTTACCCCTGACCACGTCGGTTTCTCTACGTGAGTGTGCAGAATTTTCTCTCGCCTTTCGCGTTCCATCGTCGATAACTTTTGATTGACTGCTTCAATCTTGATGAAATTTTCACCACTAAGTAAACAAACCATCCAGATCAAAACTCTGTCAATAGATTCGCGATGTGACAACTAGGGATGCTGCAGTAAATGAAAAGATGCGACCAGATTATATGTGAAACAGACTTTATCACTATGGCCAGGCCAACAATGTGGTAAACAGCCTGAAGCGTTTGTATAATGTTCGATTACTTCATATCAAACTCATACAATGTCTGAAATCGTGAATAACGTTGGATCCCAAGCAACATTTTAGGTTTTATAAGCGGCTACAAGACCAACTTTAGGTTCCATAAGAGGCCTGGAGAGTCTTATAAAATAATCAGTGTTTCTTGGGGATCTCACCAAATAGGATATTATAGTCAGGAAATATTCTTCACTGATTTGTGACCGTCGCTTCGGAATCCGGAATCGAATCCTACTGCATCTGAAGTTTCTGAAGTTGATTTGTTTCTTCCCACGTCATGTTGTTTTTGTTTTGCTCCAGCACACTTCGCAATTTGACACACTTTAGCGGTTATTTTCCACTTGATTTGATATTAGTTCTTCCTTTATTATACATACCTTTTGCTTCCTTAGTTGGAACGAATTTTTCACCGAGCGAAAATTGTTGACGTCCGCGCGTGTCAACGCCTACTCCAACTCCCTTGGCTTCATAATCTATTCACTGAATAAATATGTAAAAATGTCTGTTTTACACAAACCTCACACAAATGCTTGGTGACCAAAAAAGGATTTTTAAACCATGGCCTTAGCCTTAGGAATGGGGGAGGGGGAGCGTGATTTGAGGGTTAACCCCCTCCCCCCGCCCCGTGAAGGTCCAGGAAAACAAGCAAATATTTTACTCTACACTCAAAATTTAAAATTCCTTATCAAATTTTGTTGCTGGAGTAAGGTTATTCAAGAGTACCTATCTTGACTCAGAACTGAGGCCAACATCTCGAAAACTTATCCCAGGTTAAGAGCTTTGCCAAAGTTTTTCAAAATTTTCTCAATTATTGATTGAAATTCAGTTTATTTTAAGGGGGGGGGGGGGGGGGGGTTGAGAGGGTCTAACGCTTTCAAAAAATCGATTTGTTTTTATTTTCTTATTGTAAAACATTTCAAGAATGTTATGTCAAATTATCAAGTCAATTGAAGCAAAACTGTAGAAATTATAGGCCTTTGTCTCCTCCTATCTAATACTGCAAGAAAGCAAGAGCAGAAACTTCAAACGCGTTTTTCTCGAAAGCACATTTTTAAAGACCGTGGACATCGTCATTTGAAAACTACTTATTCGATTCTTTTCGAATTTGGAACATATTTGCTACATATAAAATACCAGACCCCAACGTTTTTCTTTTTTTTTACTTTAGGGAGATTTTGAAGATAAAAAATGGCGGATTTTTTCGTGAAAAATCGTAGTTTTTATTTCAAACAGCCACAAAAATTTCATAAATTTATTTTTAAGGAAAAAAAAACGTTGGGGTGCAGAAAAACATCTATTAAAAATATTTTGCTCTGATTTTTTGACTTCAGATGATTCTGTGCTGAGATACAGTGTCCACCGCAAATCCTGTTTTCTAAAAGGCATACTCGAAAGTGCTCCGTCACCGGTTCATTTTTCAATATTTTCCTACGAAAAAAATACTAAATGTTCTTTTAACAATCTTATATATAAAAATGGAGGCAATTTCTTTGTAACAACATCACGTATGAATGGTCGGTCGGAATGAAGTGAAATTTGGTATCCGAGGGTTTTTTGGGTCAAAGATGGTTTGTTTATAGTTTCAACAAACTCACTTTTTATGGAAGGTGGTCCCTATAAAAATTCAACTTTATTTGTTACGATTTCCATAAGAATCTATTCGCGAGCACGATGCAGTTAAGGACGTGTAGATGAAATTAAACATTTATTACGATTTATACTTTAGAAGGTAAAACGAAGTTTACCGGGTCAGCTAGTGCTTTATATAATGCAAAAAAATTTAATACATTTGTTTGAACGATAGCTTTAGAAAAAAATCGTGAAAATGGTGTTTTTTTTACCCGTTATACCCTACCCTTAAATGGGATTAAACTAAGGTTGCCAGAATTTATTCCGCACATAGTCGGGTGATTTCAAAATTGTCGATGAAAAATCCGGGCAAAGTTGGTTAAAACACAGGAATTACTCAACAAAAAATCAGGGAAAAAAACTTGAAATTTTTTACATCAAAACTCTTTAGCAGGTTTTTAATTCAAAAGCTTTCAGTTCATGATTTGTTCTATCGAACTTGCTCAAAAAATTTCGTTTTGGACACATAGATAAAAAGAATGGATAACATGATTTGTTTTTTTGTTGATTTGACAAATAAAGTGAAAATGTCCGAGCAAAAACTAAGCTTTTTTCAGTGAAATCCGAGCAACCGGGCCAGACAGGACTTTTTCTAAATTTTGTATAAAATGTAGGGCAAACTCGGATAAAACCTGGAAAGCTTATACTAAACTTATTGCGGAAATTATGATTCCATTTAATAAAACTCAAAGTTGTATTTCTGTTTTCAAATTAGGAATTCTGTATTCAGGTTAAAAATTTTAATATTTAGTTCATATAATCATTCGAAATTAGAAATGACAAGATGTTTTGGAAGCTTGGTACAAATTTGGTTTTGCATTCAGTTCAAAATAAGATTCATGATTTTCGAAGCTCATATGTTAATATTTTTCAAAATATAAAAAAAGAAACCATCCTGAGTTTTTGTTTCATGTGCAGATTCGAAATTCTTAAATTTGACTTTCATGCAGAATTCAAAAAATAAAAAGCTTCAAAATGATGATCCAGAGTTCAAAACTCAGAATCAGATTCATCATTTGAAACTCATATTCTTATTCCGCTTTGCAATTCGGATTAAAAATGAATAATTGACCTAAAGATTGAAATCCATAACATCAGAATTTAAATTAAAGATTCATGAATGAAACAAAATTTTCTTCTTGGCTCGTATTCAAAAAATTCTGATCTGGAATAACGATTCAGTGATTTTTTTTTATTTCAGAAGTCGTTTTTAAATCCGGAAACAGATTCAAAATTTAAATTTTGAATTTCGGATCAAAATTCAGATCCAGAATTATTATTTTAAATTCAAATTCAGCTTATAAAAAGGTTGAACAATCAAAATTAAAAAATTCTAGATGACTGTTTCGTTCGGGAGTTCAAATCGCACGAAATCGAAGACTTATTATTTTGGATGTAATTTCAATAAAAAAAATTCAAAAATTTAATCAAAGTCAGTTTATATATCCAATTCAGCTTAAAAACACAAATATAAAGTAGTATTGGATTTTATTCTGCAAGTCTCAAGTGAGCTTTCATTAAGTCGTATGAAACCTTAAGAATTCACAAAGAACTTGTGCAACAGTTATCAAAACAACTTTAAAATTAGTATTTCACATTTAGAATATGTTGTCCAGACTACAAATATTCTAAATGGAAAAAAGTTGCGACTAGTCCATGTCCATACGACGTAATGAAAGCTCACGCAAGAAGTGTTGTTAAAAAAACCCTGATTTGTATGTCTAAGTAAAACCGTCCATAGGATTTCAATATGGCATTGTTTTTTTTTGTAATATATTTGCTAATTTAGAAACATGTTATCTTCACTTAAAATATCTACAGGAAATTCCATATGTTCTTGGTGCTAAACATTACTAATAAAGTAGTTTCTTCAGGAGCCTGATTTCAAACTTAAATTTTAAATTTGAATCAAGTTTGTATCTCTTATTTTTACTTTTGAAAATTTGATTTGTTTACATTGATGGTTAAAAACTTGGAATTTGCTCAAGAGTTTGATACATATAGCTTGTTTGATTTGAGTATAGATTTATTTTTTCTAAGAAATTGGAGGCTTTCTTAAAAACACTACTACTTACCTTAAAATTTCGGAGTTCAGAGTTCATCTGCTGGAACCCAACAGTACTTCGGTACCAAAACGGTTCTGGATCGGATCGGAAGGCGAAGTACCAGTGATTTGTCCACCTTCACCAACTTCACACACGATTACGACTTACGTGTATTGCACTCCACTTGAAGAATCGACCGATATAAAAGAATTTACCTACCACACTGTCAAAATGATTGAAACTTGTTCTATAAACATGAAGGAAAAATAAATTTGGAAAAATCACGAAGCAAAACACGACCGTGGAAAAATATGCGACCGCACTCGAGCAAGGCCAACTTTGTTCCTCCATTTCTTATCCATTTTCTCAACTTGGTCATAAAAACAAACTTTGACCTGTTCCTATTGGAAATGCCTAAACTGAGACAGATTGGCTCAGTCACGATCATTTTGATCAGAACTGGTTACGAGTTTATTTACACATTTCTGTCAAGATAGGTCACATTCGATTAAAATTAAAATTCAAATTTTTATCACTAATGGTCAACTTTTCTCTCTCTTTTCAGGGGTTTTGGCAAACAAGGCTTTCAATGTCAAGGTGAGTGTAAAGAGTAAAAAAACAAGACTAGAAACTAGAACTCAAAAACACATAGAAAATTTCAACACTGATCTTACGCCCTTCCGTAAACTGTGTTCCCACTTTCAGTTTGCTCCTTCGTCGTCCACAAGCGATGCCACGAGTACGTCACCTTCAAGTGTCCGGGTGCGGATAAGGGAGCCGATTCAGACGTAAGTACTTCAAGACTCCGATTCGTTGGTCTCTGTTTTTATCCGTTTATACAAATCACTAGAAACAAAAACCATATCCGTCCATGTTGATGTTCAACTTGGAAACGAAACAGTCAACTGTTGAAAAATAATTTGGTTAGAATAGAATCGAAAAATGTTCTGAGGGAATTCAACGGAACAAGACGGATTTCATAACCTCAAACGCACAAGGGATAGAAAAAGAGAAGATTAGCTGCTTTCGTAATACAGTTGTATTTGTCATTTTGTTTTGGAAAATCGTTACTGAAGGTTGAATTTTGATATTATTCTCGCAGCTTCGAGTTCTAGCGTTAGTTGCTGAATAAGTATTACGGAATGATTCGATGATACATACCTACATTATGCATGCTTGACTTTGATATTGTTTAGTAGTGAAAAAAAAAAAACAGAAATCATGTGAAAGTTATGCTCGATTTGCAATATTTTTAATCGGTTTATGATGCTGCCGGATGCAAAAAGATGAAAAAACGAAATCGCTGCAGCTATTGCAAAAAAAAAAAAAAATAAATTTTTGTTTAGATTATTGTAATTTTTTTATCGTTTCGAACGGCTTTGAATGGTGTGATCGTATAAGTTTGAACAGTTGTTATTTCTATTGAGAAAAAATGGAAAGTTTGCTGCAAGTCGTTTTTGATATCCTAGAATAGAATAGTGATTTTCGATACAACAACAACAAGCAACAGTATCAGTCAAAAGTCTATCTCAGTTTGAAATTCGAAAGAAACAGCTACGACATGTTATGCGCAGTCACCCTAGAATAGAAGAAGCATCTCTAACATCATTGCGAATCGCGAAAGAGAATCGCTGTCACAACACTCAACAAGATTCACCGTTTGATTTGGTTTAATTTTAAAAAAAATAGCGAGAATTTTACGTTCGGCTAAATTTTTCTTATGAGACATAATATAACCTTTCTTTTTCTATTCTATTCTGGTTTGGACTAATTAATATTTTATAAACACATATATTTTTGGTCACCATAATCGGTGATAATTGGTGTAGAATAGAGATTAATTTTCTGTTTTTCGTTACTTACATAAACAACAATGTCATTCCAAGGACACTCGTACCAAACATGAATTTAAAGAGTCGACATACTCAAGTCCCACCTTTTGCGACCATTGTGGATCGCTATTATACGGTTTAATCCACCAAGGGCTTAAGTGTACAGGTAATCATGGTTTACTGACTAGTTTTTTTCTTTCTTCTACACTTTCTTTACTTATATTTTTGTTACGTTTTTGTTTTATCGTTACTTTCATTGACGTTTTGTTGTCATTTTATTTTTAAAACTTTTAATCATTATAAAACTAAACAAAAACATTTAAAAAAAATCGGAAAAACTATTCAAACAGCTCAAACTAAACATCCCATTCTAAAATACCCCCATACAAAACGTTTATTCTGAATGCATTTGGGTTGTGTTTAACTCTATTTGTTCTCGAACAACTTTTTGTCTAATCTTTCTCTTCTATACTTCACCTTGGGCTTGATGCTTCAATCAATACTTCTGACTCTTTCATTTACTCTCGTAGTATATCTCTCAAATGTATTTGGCAAATATTTCATTCTGCTACATGTGCGTCTACTAATTTATTCGAAATCTAGCATCACAACAAGTACTAACACAAACATCCACACACTTATTCAAACACACCCACATTTGGAGCAATCCTAACGCACTCAATCTATTAAATACATTCATCCCGGCCAGACGAGATTGGCTGGCTAGCTAGCTAGCTAGCTGGAGGGATATTTATTATTCAAACAGAGCACTAACAGAGTGGGTAAACAAAATTCCCAAAACGACACCAATCACTCGGCTGGTTTGACCCGAGTGAGCCGAAATTTTCCTGACGGGAAAACGTCCGAAACGAAGAGCCAAAAAACAGCAGCACAACAAAGTACGAATCCTGTTTGAAATAAATTAAGGGGAAATTTATAGAACTGTGAAATACATTTGACACTCAAACATCACTTTTGTTTAGCTTAAAAATTTACAGATCAATTCATCATAGGTCTCTATCAAAAATCTACGCCTAGTTCTGGGATCCAGAACGAAAAAATACATCATCATACATAATCAGTAGGTACTTACCCTCGTGTGGAGAATTTTTCCGGATCTCTCGTTTTCCTGCCGGCATGGCAGCGTTAGAATCGATCGGCCTAAGATTTTTTTTCACCTTCCCTCCAATGTTGACGGAATTTGTTTATTTCGATTATTTGGTAAACAAAGTTGGACATTGGTAAACACCACTTGAATGAAGTCGGGTCTACTATTTCATCTCACTGTTGTTCGAATCGAAGTAGGTATCGGTATAGGTATAAAGTCAAAGCCTCCTGAGGTCACGTTCCGATTAGACGAGCCAAAAGTGTAACTAACAAAACAACGACTAAAGCCAATACAGTCAGAGAAGAAAAGCGGAGGAAAAGCGGCCTACCGGTCGTTTTGGGTCTGGTCAGCCAGCCTGCCAGCCTGCTGATCTCAGCAGCAGCAGCAGCGTGTCGAAGGTTGTCGTTCTCCGATTTGTTTACTCAACCCGTGTTGTTGTACAAGGTACTCTTAGCCTAGGTATTGTTGGTTATTGCTATTGGAATAAGGGAAGCGTGTGCTGTTCTGGAGAAAATTGCATGTTAGTTAGGGAGAACAATCTTGATAAGAAAATTACATACAGTAGTAGGTAGTAAATAGATGGCTCGGTTGCAATTTCATCAACCTGAACCCCTGAATCTAAGCACTAGCTACGGCGGAAATGGGGACTGAAGTCGACGCTAAACATTGGCGCCTGGGTTAGAAATTGATATGATGAGAATCGATTAGCGTATGTTTCAAATTGACGGAATACTGTGACGATTGATTCACACTTCACTGTGAGGATTTGAGAAGATCGAGAAAGTTGAAAACGTTGTTTTTCAATAACATCGTTTTTATTTTTCTTAATCTTATTGCATTGAATGCCAGTTGAAATGATAATTGCTAAGTTGAACCAGACCTTCTCAGGACTCTTGGTTAATACACTTAAGATACTTATATTTCTATACCTCACCATTTCCATTTATGACATTGTGGTGAACACCGAGTTATTGAGTTTTGTTTCAACAATATTCTGCGTGTAAAATTTCCAACGATCGTTTAGAATCAATTTTTGTTTTTTGGCTGGGCCACCAGATGTCGCCAAACACACCAAAGAGGATTGTCAAAACCAAACTGAGAAAAAAAACAAAATTTGGTCATTTTTGAACATGTCGTATGGACTGTTTGGCATGTTTCAAGATAATTGCAGTAAAAGTTTTGTAACACTTTTGTTCGTTTGCATTATTAATATAAATACAGTGAAAACCCGATTTTATCACCCCCATGATGAATTTTAGAGTGATAAATCGGGGAGAGTGATAAAATCGGGAGATTTTGAAAAAAAAGATTTTAATCCGTCATTATCTAATGAATTAGTAATTAGAATTACTACAAAAAACGTATATTATCCCAATAAAACAGTGTAGAGGTTTTGTAGTAGATATTCCTTTTTTTTGACATATTACTAGTAATAGGTCTTTTTTACATCAAAACATCATACAATGTTGGTTTTACGCATCTTTAAACACTTTGTTTCGACTGGTGTTATCAGAAAAATTAAATAATCTTTAATAGGTCAAATCCTAATGATCTAATTATTTCTTTTGGTTATAATTTACTGAAGATAAGATTCAAAGCTTCCGTTCAAATCAAAATAAAAAAAAAATTAATGTGCCTGTCACATATTTCGCCTCTAAAAATGCCTGGATGACTCGAATGATTTTCCAAAACTGGTTCCTCTAGGACTTCGTACCAGCAGTACGCAAATTTTCAGCCGAAATGTCTATTCCTCCTAAAGCTGTGTTGTTACTGGATAATTGCTCATGGCTCGCGAAATCGATATCGGTCAAAGCTTGAAGACTTGATACGTCCCTGATCAATCATCTTCACTTTCAATATCGAGGTAATCATCCATCAGTTTTGTCCCTTCAGAATGATTTCAACCTCAAGATGTTCAACGGAAATGAAAAAAAGGCGATATTTAGTATTGTTGCGTTGAATAAAAAATGATGACCAAATCGGGTGAAAAAATGAGACAAAATCGGGGGCAGACAAAATCGGTGTGTGACAAAATCCGGTTTTCACTGTATCTTAAAAGTTAATCGCGGTTTCGTTCAAACTAGAAGTGCTGAGTTTTGGACAGTGGAATGCAAAAGTGATACTTGAAAGTAACCCGCTTTGAGATTTCTAGAATCAGTTTTGATGGGTAAGACTTATCGTCAAGAATTTTCCTTATTGACTGAATATATCCGATTCGTCCTTTGACGATAACCGTTCTAGAAGTGCAACAACTTATTGAAGAGCTGTTAGTCTGACTCAGTGGTGAAAAAATAAAGGAATGAATAAAAGTTTATCACCGGTGCTTTTTATACGGTTTTACTCATTGACTTTTGACATTGAGTCAATGACTGGAACAACTTTCTTTTATTTAAAATTCCGTATAAAATAAAGGAAGTGAAATGCTGCCCTGTCAAAGGTAACTCTTATTGCATTGCATGCAACGAATTGAAACCGTCTATTTCAGAGCGACATTATTATAATTATTATTGAGTTCATATACGATTACGACTTTTCAAAAACTGAGCTCTTGAAAATTTGATTTCTAACTTTTGAACGGCGCAATGGATGACACTGTTTTCAGTCAATTTTCAACGTATTTTTTGGATGTAAGCATTTGAAATTTTACAAACTTTTTTGAAGAATTTTTGTTCGAGCTTGTACGTCTGTTCTCTGTGGTAAAAATACCTTTTCCCTACAGTTTGCGCCACCGATAATGTTTAGTCATATCTCCACTGTTTTAATAAAAGGAAAGTATACTACTCGGATACCCTTCAGCAGACGAGAATCACCGACGAGTTCGGTTTTCAATTCTATGTCTGTTCAATGAAGTTTGGTCGAAATGGGTCGAAACAGGTAGAAATGGATTGACAGTTGATCACCTGCCTTTTTCCAATTGACTTCGATCCTCCTGCTGTGCTGGATAAGTTTTGACTAGTTTCGATCGTTTTTACTTGCTTTATTGAACAACGACCTGACTAGTTTTGACCAACACATTGGCTCATTGAACAATAACGGGCTTGTACAGCTCAGTTGGCATGTCAGTTGCCTCCTGAGCCGATGTCCACGAGTTCGAGCCCTAGAGTAAACATCGAACACAGTTGAACCGGATAAGTTTTTCAATAATTACCCGCCAACTGCATCGATGATGTAAAGCCGTGAATGCCATAAAGATGGTAAATAAAACGACTATAATCGAAACAAAAAAAAATTAATAATTACCAGTTGACATAAACTAGTAGAAACCCATTTCTACCTACGATTTTTTGAAACGCACCGCGGAGATTTTAAAGTTTACCTCCGTAGAGAATCTGTATATCAACACGACATAGGAAATTTACACCATGTTTTCTCTCAATACACTCCTTGATGTTTGGGATCAAACGATGGGTTGACCTTCCCCTTTCTGAGCTGTCCCACAGCTGCTGCCAGTTGGCCAGCTCCATCTCTTACTCGTGTTCTCACGTTTTGCGTGCCTCTATTTTCGTTGCAATAGGAGTCCCCCACCAACAAAATTTAGATGGGCATGACTCCCGCTACAACGCATGCAGTCTCCGACGAAACGGTGCGGTATGCACTGTGGTCCGGCAAATTCATTCGCCTTCGTATAGGGTACTTCTGTCCATAATGCCCTTGCGGGGTAAAACGCTAGCGACTATATTTTGATAAATTTTGAAGATTTGCGAAGTTTTTAGTGGATTCTTTTTACACAAATGTGTTCTTAAAACCAATACCTTGTAATTTTAATAAAAATGGTTATCAGATATTCAGTAAAACACGAATAACAATTAAATTAAATTTTGAGGTGGCTATCCATCACTTAAGTTGTTAAAAGTGATCAAATGAAATAGGCTTTTACACCAAGATGATTGCTAAAAACATCCTCACCGTTGATTTTATTGATAGTTCAAATCATTTATTTGAATTATCAATTGATGAAAAACTGTAGGAAATTGTTGTTTTATGGTAAACTGAAGACATATTAAAATTCAAATATCCGATCAAAATGCCCCCATGAGTTTATGGACAAATCGCCCTCCACTCAAGGTGCTGTTCGGTAAGATGTAAACAAAACCACGTGTTTTATTCTAAATTTTGGAGTGCAGATTTCCATTAATACAGACCGATTATCGAAATGATATATCGATCTTCTTCTTTGCTTAATCCTGAATTATCATTAGGATGCATAATAATTATATCTTTTGATCGGATTTGAGCAAAAAACGTGCACAGAAAATCGAATCGGTTCACTAAATTTGTCGCCAAAAGCAGCAGAAAAATTTGGTTGAAACTGACACAGTTCAAAATACAGTCAAGAATTTCAAAAAATTTAATTTTTTCATTTAGAAATGTTAAAAAACCACTTGTTTTTATGTGTAGACGAACTTGGAAAAAAAAAAATTTGCACTTTTTTCCGAATCAAATAACAGAATTAGTTTGTTTTCACTGTGAATATTGTGTTGTTTTCGAGTCGTTTTGATCCAATGTTTTGGAGCATCATTTGCCTACACTTGGGCATTTAACATCCAATGATTCCAAAGGTTGCTTCTGAAGGCGTTTGTAAAAATTCAATTATTATCATAGTTTTTACATTAAAAAGTAATATTTTTGACAGAATATGAGTAGAAGATAGAAATACGAAACACATGTTGCAATGTATTCGGGTGATCAGCTTATGTATTCCGCATACTCGGTCGTTTCCCTTAGCAGGTGCATATTCCCCCGAAATACCCTACTGTTCAGCTTCTGCTGGTTACACTGGATGTTAATACCAGATTTCCAGGCCACCCCTCCATACTGAAGGGTTGACGAAACCACACTCGAAATTATCTTCCACTGACTACTTCGGACCCCCGAGTTGCTCGCCATTATCCTCGTGAGTGGGGTCGTTTCTGTTGCCGTCTTCTTGCACATAAACTCAAAGTGGTTTTTAAAGCTGAGCCGGTCGTCAATCATCACGCCCAAATATTTAAGCTCACGCTTTGATACGATAGTGCATGATCCAACTGTAATCCTGCCTGTTTGCGGTAAAATCAGGTTTGATATCAGGACCATCTCGATTTTGTGGTGAGCCAACTGCAAATTTTTGGAGTGCATCCAGCTCTCTACCGCTTCTACAGCCGCTGAAGCTCTTAGCTGGACGATTTCTGTTGAGTAACCCGTCGCTAGTAGCACGACGTCGTCCGCGAAACCAACCGACTTTACTCCCTCTGGCAGGCTCAATGTCAAAACCTCACCATACGTAATATTCCACAGAACCGGGCCCAGTGTGGACCCTTGCAGTACTCCAGCTGTAACATAAATTTTCTGAAATTCTTCGCTTGTCATATATTGTAGCTTGCGGTTCTGGAAATAGCTTTTTACTAATTTGCAAAGATATTTCGGTATATTCATTTTTATAAGCTAAGATGCAATCGCTGCTCAGCTGACATTATTGAAGGCGTTACGCACGTCCAATAATGTTACTACCACACAAATACGATCCCCTCTTCTCTTCTTGAGTCTGGCTTTATCAGCCGTTTCGATGACAGTTCGAATGGCGTCTACTATGTATCGCCCTTTTCGAATCCGAATTGATTGTTGGACAATCCGCCTTCGCCCTCGGTGTACCGCTGGATGCAATTCAAGATCACCTTTTTTACCAGAACCTTTCCAACAGTATCCAGTAGGCATATTGGCCTGTATGCCGACTTCTCCAGCAAGCTTGAATGTGGATCAGGCATGAGGTAGGAGTAAGAACAGGTCAGTTATTGAAATTCATAATAAACAGTGAGAAGAATTGTCGATTTTATTTTTAAGGTTAAAACCCTTGTAGGTTATATTGTCAAAATGCGTGCTACTACGGTTGCCAGAGAAACTCGAGTGTATGTTTGAAGTTCTGGTTTCGTTTAGTTTTCAAATTAGTGTCTTCGTATACCTACATGTATTGATAAAGTCCTCCATTTCTGAAAGCTATTGGGTAATAAATGGGCTTCACCATTAACTTTTTTGACGCCTTCTTGCAACGATGTTCGACATCCGAATTCATTATCTTCAAATTCTAAAATATCTTCTTGAACACAGATTTTTTTTATTTCTGTTTAGACGAAACTCTGGGAAAAATTCAATCTCACTAGTCGACCATATTGGTCTTAAACATTTTTAGATCTCCCAGGAGTCCATGAAATTCTTTCAAAGAAAATAACCCAGGAGTCTATGAAATCCTTTCAAAGAAAATGGGTCCATGTACACGATTTTGAATTTTGCCTCAATTTCTGAAAATGATATTATGGGTGTTGACTAGAGTGCCCCAAATGACCCGGATCGGATCGGATCACGGGAAGGGGTCGCTCAACGAGTCTAAAGTTTGTGTGGGATTTTGGGACATTTTGTTCGGGAGGAACACGAAAACCCAGTTTTTCATGAATAACTTTGGTGCCCTTCGACCGATTTTGCTTGAATACAGTTTTTCTTAAAACAGTTATGAAGTTATGACAAATATTTCATCCGAAGACAACATTTCGATTAGAGTGAAGATAATAAAGTTATTAGAATTAAAACAATGAGCTTACTTTAGGCGTCAATATGTTCGACCGCCCCGACTCATTAATAGTGATAAATAATAATAATTTAAGCCCATTACTGAAGCCTAATAACTTTTTTTTTTATCTCAACTCTTATCGAGATGTAGTCTTTGTATAAAGTTTTTCTCATAGCTTAGGCTTAAAGAAAATCTGTATTCGAAAGAAATCAGCCGATGGGGTCCAGAGTTATTAGTGAAACACTGAAAAACCTCCCTAACAAAATATTTCGAAATTCCATACAAACTTAGTGCTTGTTGAGTGACCTCTTCTCGTGATCCGATCAGGCCCAAATTTGGCATGAGATTCTTTTCTAAGCCTAGGATCAATTTTAGCCTGCAGCGCATAACGTTTCACAAGTTTGAATTTCCCATAAAAATTTGATGCAATTCTAATGTACACGCGATACTCCAACATGAATTTCGAATTTTGCTTCAGTTTCTAAAAATATAATTACGGATGCTGACCTGTAAATTAAAAATTTTTTCTTATCGTTGAACCTGTTCAAAAGTTCATACTGACTTCAAATTTCCAGCTAGGAATATTTTATCAGTGGTCTCAGCCGATAGACTACAAATAATTTATACTGAAACCTTGAAAAGTATATTCCTCGCTGGCAATCTAAAGTTACTATGAACGATATTATAGGTTCAACGAAAATAACCAATTTAAAATTTACAGGTCAGCATCATAAATTACATTTTAATAAGTTTAAACTAAATTGAAAATTCAAGCTGGAGTATCGCGTACACACGAGCACTTCCTGTAATGTTCTCTTTGTTGCTCTTTGATGGTCTTATGAAGATGGTTTTCTGAAGATGGTTTTCTGAAGATGGTTTTCTGAAATGGTTTTCTAAAGAGGGTCTTCTTAAAATGAACTTGGAAGAAAACCTTCTAAAGATGGGGTGGTGGAGTTTGTTTTTGAAGATGATATTTGAGAAGGGTCTTCTGAAAATGGTCTTGTGAGAATGGTTTTCTGAAGATTGTGTCATTAAGATGGAATGCTAGAAATATTCTAAAGGTTCTTAAAAATGTCAAAGTAAGTCTTTTAAAGATGATCTTCTTAAGATGGTGTTTGAAGAAGAACTTTTGAAGTTAGTCTTTTGATAATGGTCTTCTGAAGGTGGTGTTCAGAAGATGGTGTTTTGGAGATGGTCTTCTGATGAAGGTTTTCTGAGAAATTTTTTTTTTTTTGTAAGGCCTTTTATGATGGTCTGCCAATGGTTTTTGAAGATGGTTATTGAAGAGGGTCTTCAGAAGGTGGTCTTTTGAAGATAGTTTTTAAAGAATGTTTTCTGAAGATTGTGTTCTGAAGACGGACTCTGAAATTGTCTTCTTAAGATAGTCTCCTAAAGGGTGATCTGAACTTATAAAGGTGATCTTCTGATTATTGCCTTCTGAAGATCGCCTTCTGAGGAAGGGTTTTGAGGATGGTTTTATATAGTTGGTTTTGTAATAATGGTCTTCTGAAGAAGGTTTTTCGATGATGAGTTTAGAAAAAGTTCTTTGAAAGATGGGCTGCTAGATATGGTCTTTCAAGATGATTTTTGAAGCGAGTCTTCTGAAGATAGTCTTCTGAAGATGATATTTGAAGAATGTGTTCTGAAGATGGTATTCTGAAGGCGGTCTTTGATGATGATCTTTGAAGATGGTCATCTAAAGATGGTCTTCGAGTTGTCCTTAGGAACTGAAGATGGTCTTGAAGATTATCTTCGAAGATGGTCTTCTAAACATGTTCTTCTTAAGATGGTCTTTTAAGAAGAACTTCTGAAGCTAGTCTCCTGCTAATGGTCTTCTGAAGGTGGTGTTCAGAAGATGGTCTTTTGGAAATGGTCTTCTGATGAAGGTTTTCTGAAAATTATTTTTAAAGATGGTTATTGAAGAGGGTCGTCAGAAGGTGGTCTTCTGAAGATAATCGTTGCAGAATGTTTTCTAAAGATTGTGTTCTGAAGGCGGACTTTGAAATTGTCTTCTTAAGATAATCTCCTAATGATGGATTTCTAAAGACTGTCTTCTAATAATTGTCTTCTGAAAATCGTCTTCTGAGGAAGATATTTGAAGATGGTCTTATATAATTTGTTTTTTAATAATGATTTCTGAAGATGGTTTCCAGAAGTCCTTCTGAAGACGATTTTCCGAAGATGATTTTTGAAGATAGACTTCTAAAGATGGGCTGCTGGAAATGGTCTTTGAAGATGATTTTTGAAGAGGGTCTCCTGAAGATAGTCTTCTGAAGATGGTCTTCGAGTTGTCCTTAGGAATAAAAGATTTAAGAAAATTGTTTCAGGTCACTGGAAATCAATTCATTCACCTGAACTCTAATATTTTTGACCATTCTGTTGGCATGAAATAAAGGGTTGACGAAATGAAAATCATTAGTCAGCTATAACTTTGTTCTTGTGAGCCACAGCCGTGTTTTAGAGATTTTAGAAATGAGATTCAGCGTTCTCTTTCACAGTAAAAAAAAACTTTCGTAACGCTATGTTTCTAGTAGTAACAATTGTATATTTAGTGCTTTAGGGCTTTGAAATAATATGGACTAAAATCTGTTGTAACGATCACTATTTGTATCTGCGCAAGCCAGACAGCTGTTTAAATGAAGCAACTTCTTTTATGGTGGACCCTCTATAGCTAGTTCTGGATAAGTTATTCCGAGGACTCCTTCTGTAGGCTATTGGAGATTTTAAGAACTTTTTTCAACAAAAAACATTCTAACATAAAAATACTTCGGTTAGCATATTGAATTAAAAATTTTTTTTAGCATAAAAAATTAAAAATTTCTCGATTTTATTCAGTTTCCAAAATAATGATCAAAACTCACCGTCTTGTGTCGAACGAAGCTCACTTTTTGGAAAAATTAAGGTCTTCCCAGGTTCAATAATATGTTGTTCCCTAAGATGATGGATTACTCTCATATATTTCCTCCGCTATCGTCTTCTCGATCAAAGTTGGCGTTAAATTACCGCACCACACCGCGGGACGCATCTAGCCGTTTTTGTTTTGTCTTTCTCCTCCCCGAATCAAGTAGGTAGGCGCTGTTTTCTCGACATGCAAGTACGAAGTATTACACATTCCGCGGTAAGCTTTGATTGCGTGATTTTCCTTGCGCTCTCGCAGTAAACACTTTGTTTAGCAAGTTTTTCCTTTCCCTCCTCGAGAGTACCGAGAAATTTTCTCGCAATTGCTCGGTGGCGTTACAGTTTTTTTTCGCCTGATCCTTCATCCCATCCGAATGACTGAGATGGATGATGAGCAGCAACGGCGCAGGGGTATAATTTATGACCGTTTTTCTGGCAAAATTAGCACGGTCGTTTTACGATGACGGTTGATGTGCGGCGGCGGGTCATTTGTGTCTTGATAGTTTGATGTTTCATATTTCAACGAAAATATAATTTCAAACGACTCGTTTATGAGCATTGTGGTACTGTACGAGACGGTACTGTATTCAAAATGCTCGAGAATGTGTACTTTGTTTGGCTGAGCGTGGGCTACTTTGATTAGCTGGGTCGTTTCGGACGTTAATTGTGATGAGTTATTGTTTACATTTTAATTATAACCCTTTCGGTACTTGAAGGAAGTTTTTTTTTCTCTGGTTTTATTTTTATTTTGTTCAGTATTGTTATAAATAAGTTTAAGTATGATTAGAAAACAAATCTACTAGGAATGTACACTGAATATTTTTCAAACAACATAACACAAAAAATCTTTCGCTTTCTGCTAACAGTATTCTATAACGATCTTTATAATAGTTGTTAATTGCATCGCTATCTCTCAATTCTTTCATTGACACCTATTATTGTCAATTCCGGTGGAACTCTGTTGAATGACTTTAAACAATTGGTACCGATACAAGTCATTGAATAGTACAAAAAATTTCGCTGAAAAATCGTTGATGAATTGTCAATAATCGGTTAAATCTATATCTCTTACCAATTTGCTTACTTTCTCTATCTATTAATAATGTTCGACTAGTTTAAGTGTTTGTTTAAGCCTGAATGTAGCAGTAGTTTTTGGGTATGTTGCTTAGGTAAAATATCAGCTGTAGTTTTTATTTACTAAAAACGCAAGTGTTAGAAATTCCCAACACGAGTTCGGTAACGGATAGTCGACAACATCCGTCGATAAAAGCGAACTTAACCAAGGAAAAAGCAATTATTTACCAATCCCAAATGTTGTTAAAACAACGAATTATATCTACAAAGACAGCTACCAAAACAACGATTAGCTGTTTCAACTTAAAAATAAACGAATAATAAAATATCCGATGACAATACTTTGTTTAGCCGAACTGCATCTTCACAACCGCTTTCACCATCATGAAAAATTTCTTTATCACAATCAGTGCTTCTCAACATAAACAACAATCTTTCAAGTCCCCCAATCATCAGCTAAGATCAAAATCACAAGAGAAAAAAAACACCATTTTCTTCCCACCTGTCTCTTTCTTCCGTTTGGTTACCTTTCTTTCTCTTTTCCTGTAGGCACAAAATCCGCATAAATGGCAAGGATATACTTTCATAACACCAACATTTTGCGATCACTGTGGTTCGATGCTGCATGGGATCGCGCATCAGGGTTTAAAATGTTCAGGTACATTCCTCCTATCACCAGTTTTATTCGCCCGGAAAGAATATTCTGAGTTACTCTCTCGCTCTCTCTGTCTCTTTCTTTCAAACCCTTTTCTCCCTCTCTCTGTTTTTCTTACATTTTTATCTCTCTATTTGCTCTCTCTAACATGCTCCTCCCTCTGTCTTTCTCTTTGAATTTATTAAAAATAAACTTTACCATTCTTCATATTCACCCATCCGAAAATTGCCTTTCATTTTGAGTTTTGTTTTACCTCTTCTGCATTTTGTTTATTTTGGACATTTCGATTTGTCCCTTTAAAAAAAACAAAAACAACATCAAGAACCACGTCTACCGTTTTAGTAAGAACCAAAAGCAAGAACACTATCACTGTTGGACCGTTTTGGTGAGCCTGATGATTGTCTTCCGTTGGTTTTTTTTGGCATTTTCTAGTGAACAAATAGAAAAACAAAATGGTTGCTCTACCCTGCTTGAACTTTTGAATTAGATGAAAACACAATAGACATAGATTGCGTGGGTCTCTTCCAAAGGAAATCCACGATGCCTTAGTACCAGGTGTTAGCGTTTTAGATGACATGCAACACACCGGATCCAAACTGCACACCACAAGCGTAGACGTATGAATGCAATTCAGGGAGCTCTAGAGCTAGAACGCTCATTTTCCGTAAAACAACACTACTGCACCCGTCGTAATCGTCGATATCTAAGTAGTCTGCTTTCAAAAGAAAGAAAGAATGCGTCTAATTGCTACACATATTTCAATGGTTCGATCTAGTAGCCCGGAAATGATGAAACGCCTCTCCTAGAACCAATATGTCGTTTAGAAGCGAAACTGATAGAGTTTTGCCTGTGATACGTAGTGACCATTGCATGCATACTAGTTTGATTCCGAATATTATTCCTCATAAGGACGTTTGGATAGGTCAGAACTACCTTTTTCCTGTCGGTTTCTGGATTTTGGTTGTTCCTTTGAATCTACAGAAAATCACGGATTATAAGCTTTTTTATCAAAAAAAAAAAAAAAAACATTTTCAATGCAAACAGTAATTGCATTCGTTGATTTTATACTTAAAAGCTTATTTTAAAATATGTTTCTTGAATCTCCCGGATCATTTGGAGGGTACAATTAAAACAAAAATCAAACTGTTAATGAAATTGCTTTCTTTTTTTGTATGAATATTGGAGACGGTAATGTTATATCCAGTTGACACCGGGACCCTCAAAATACATGGTTTTAGTAGGTGTTATTGTTGACAATCGGAGTGTTTATGTGGTGAAAATGTTTCCACGTAGTCCATACCATATTCTAAGAGTTTCAAAACAATCTTTATAGTTTATGTTACCATGATTGATACAAGATCATAAACGCTGCTTCTATCATAAATCTGGTCATATTCGTTAATAGTATCTCAAGATAAAAAGATGGACGATTTGGAACCTACCATTTTTTTCCTTCTAGATATTTCAATCCGAGGAAGTTTATTCATACTTGAATCTGATGAGTAATTATACTGCTATGAACAATAGACTGAGTCGATTTGGGGTCATTTTTGAATTTCTAAAACCCTGGGGTCTAAAAAGCTTCGTCTTTGTCCAAAGCTCATCCATGATTTTTTGCAGAATTTTTTACTAACGTTTACATGAGTAAATTTGAACTTTTAGGTTTGTATGGGAAAATTGAATATTTTGTACTGAAAAATCAACTTCATTTTGATTTCTTCTGTGGAACCGGACCAGTTGACAGTGTTTATGCCAATTTATAAAATTATTAAATTTTTTTTTCTGGGAAATTCCGGCTTGCAGTCTATTTTAGAGCAAACACGATTTTTGTTTTATGTATCCAACGTTTCAATCCGTTTTGGATCTTCTTCAGGGACTAAAAAGTTTCGTTTTCTTGTTTTTGTCGACAAGAAAACGACACTTTTTAGTTCCTGAAGAAGATCCAAAACGGATTGGAACGTTGGATACATAAAACAAAAATCGTTTTTGCTCTAAAATAGACTGCAAGCCGGAATTTCCCAGAAAAAAACATAAAAATCAGTCGATTCCCAAACATATAAAATTATTAAAGGAAATTTTTCGCTGAACAACTTTGTGGAAGACTGTAACTTCGTATTTAATTAGGTAAAAAAGTTTTTAGCTGTTTAACAGAGGTATGTCTTTTCGCATTGATAAGCAATAAATTCAATTGACATCCCTGCACTGTGCCTAGTGAGGTATTGCATGGCTACTTTTCATGCAATAAGGCATTTCCCCACTTGTCAGACGAACAGCTGATTTCTCATGTTTACATTATTTCGGCATATCGTGGTAGGGTAAACATAACAACAACATTACGCATGTTCAATGGCCAGATAATAACAAAATACAATTGGCTATGCAATTGTAGTCGTTTTGCAAGCGCACCTTGGTGAGCAGAATATAAATTCGTTATTTAATTTATTGTAAATTCATAAAAAGTTGAGACATGAAGGTATGTTGATGCTCTTAATGAAAGAAATTTTTAAAAGAAAGCATTGAACAGTGCTTATCATCAAAGATCAAAATGACGACCAGTTGGTGTTTACATTTTTCAAAACAAAAACAAAAAGCTACCATACCACAATCTGTCTCAGGAAATACTCTATACCTCGCTAGGCACAGTGCAGGGATGTTAATTGAATTTATTGCTTATCAATGTGAAAAGTCATATATCTGTTTAACAGTTGATAACTTTTTCGCCTAATAAGATACGAAGTTAAAGTCTTCGACAAAGTTGTTCAGTGGAAAATTTCCTTTAATAATTTTATAAATTGGCATAAAAACTGTCAGCTGGTTTGGTTCCACAGAAGAAGTCAAAATGAAGTTGATTTCTCAGTACAAAATATTCAATTTTCCCATACAAACCTAAAAGTTTAAATTTACTCATGTAAACGTTACTTAAAAATTCTGCAAAAAATCATGAATGGGTTTTGGGCCAAGGCGAAGCTTTTTAGACCCCAGGGTTCGAGAAATTCGAAAATGACCCCAAATCGACTCAGTCTAATGAGCAAGAAGCAATAATCAAATGCTATTTGTATCGATTTTCTCAAAGTATTTCACAAGGTTTATTTTTTCCTAAGCTTGCAATCCTCAAGTATTGAAATCTGTAGCTTCCTACTCTGGTTTACAGTATGACCCATAAAAGTATGCGAAAATTTGTCACCAAAGTGCAATCACACTTTTCTAGACGTTAACATGATTTAAAAACTTTTTTCAAAGGCATGTAGATGAACATATTAAGGAACAATAACTTGATGTGGTTCAAATCCAGTCTGCTTAGGGGCTAAAGATTCTTCGGCCAAAACTTCATATTGTCTTCCAGTCAGGTTTATGTCCGCTTCGAGGTATGGCATGGGCTCCATTTTGTTGGAAACCAACTTTCTTGGGTTCATTGAATGTCCATTCTTAAAAAGTTTCTCGTCTGAGAAAACGACAACCAGCTACTTCTTTTGAACTTAGACAAAAATTGCTCCGGGCGCTCAAGTCTTTGACTAATCGTTGCATGGAACAATTCGAGATATTCGCTTTCTTAGCCAACCTTTGGACTTTGGATTGATCTTACAGGATTCCGCTTCATTTTTGTCTCGACCGATTTTTAGCGGGACATTTTTAGAAATGTGTTAGAAATAGTCATGTGTGTTGTATGTTAAATTGCCTGTCACATTTCAATATGGAGATTGACTAAAAAATAAAAACTTGAAAAATATAAAAACAAATAAATCATTTTTTTTTATTACAAAAAGTTTAGCAATACCTTGGCCCATAAAGTTTGATGGATTGAAATCTGCCATAAGTTCGATAAATGAAACACATTTTTATTCTTGAAGCATGCAATGAAGAATGTATTATATGTTTCCCGGATCTATCTGGTCCGGGAAAATCTGTGTAATATTTTGTATAAAAACTTGGCAGAATCCAGGCATTCGGTTTAAGAAAATGCAACCCAAATCCGGCAATATCCGGGTAAATTTGGTAAAAATTCAGGTATTACTCAACAAAAATAAATAAATTAGGCCGGAACAAATTTCAAATTCTTCTTTTGTCACTCGGAGTTGGAACATCGCGAGGGGGGGGACAAAAAAAAATAATGCGAAAAACAAATAAATTGGAATAAATTGCACGAAAGCTTGTACGCAACCAAATTGCATACTATATCATTGTATAAAACCTATAAATCAAGTTTTTTTTTATCAAAAAAATCAATTAAATCAAGAATCCAAAATGTGAATGAACTTCCATCTTCCAAAATTTGGTTTTCGGTCTTGTAACCTTTCGAGTATTAGAATTTTTATTTGAAATTCGCTCAAAATACTTCAAACTTTATTTATTCCCCCCTTCGGGATTTTGGAAATTACGAAGGGGGGGGGGGGGGTGACAAAAGAAGAATTTGATATTTGTTCCAGCCTTAATGATTTAAAATCGCATTCAGGCGTTGAGAAAACGTTCATGATTTTTACAAAACTTGGTTAAAAAGTTGTGTTAAGACGACACATATTCTAAGCTAAAGTTGCCAGAATATTTACCGGACCAGGCAAATCCGGAAAATTTTCTCTAAAAACCAGGCTAAATCCGAGCATTTGATTTCAAAATTTTAATCCCTTAATCCGGTCCAAATCTTGGAATAATTCAAAAAATCAATATTTCAAATACGATTTGAATTTTAGGAATTATTTTCAACAAGTTATGTCGTGAGACGGAAATCAATGTAAATTAATAAATAACAATAAAAATCATCAAATTCAATTGAAATATTTTTCCCCACATCAAAACATATCAGGAGATATTGAATCTTATTTCCGGCTTCCAAAAAAACCATTCATTAATATTTAGTTAAAACTTGCCCCAAAAATTGTTTTTGGTTGATAAATAAAAAATTATTATCACTCAATTTTTGGTATATTTTTCTAGTTTTTGCAAATGAATTGAATGAATCCGGGCAAAAACCCAGTTCAGGCAACCGGATCGGACCGAACTTTTCCTAAAATAAGGATCAAATATCTGGACAAGATTGCATAAAACCGGGCAATATGACAAACTTATTGTAATCACACCATCGAAATGCTTAAATGTGACTAGCATAGCAAAATTTTAGAACATATTTTTGAAGTTTTGATAAATTTTTCAAAATAAATCAAGAAAACTTTGTTGAAAAAAGCGGCACATTTCGAGTAAAAAGCGAGACGGCAGGACAATTTCGATAAAAGCGGGACACGTCCCGCTTTCGCGGTTCAGATGGCAACCCTAGAGCTAATACACACACAAAAACATCCTTAAAATTATGTAAACAATACAAAACCTAAACCTAAAAATGTTCGCATTTTTTAAGTGTCATACTGCACATGATGGTTTAACTCCTACACAACGAGTTGACGAAAATTTTTGAACTTATAGGGTGTCCCATTATGTCTAAGGACGAATCAAAATTAACAGTACATATTAACACAATTTAGGAGCAAATCCATTTTTTTTTTATTTTTTTTTTTTTTATAGTCTTCTTTTACAGTCAATCAATTAAAAATTGGATTCCAGTCAATCAGTCAGTCAGTGATCGATTTTTTTTATGGAAAACTTTTTTTGGCACAGACTGATTTGCGATGATTTTTATCACTTTTTTCATTTTTTTGAAAAGTTTTCGATATAATCTGCAGGCTTCACATATTTTCTCAGATATGATTTGGTATGGGCTCAAAAAATTTCAATCGGTCTCGGTTGAGGAATATTGGGCGGAATCATTTCATTTGGCTTGATCTGCACTTTGTTAGATTGGTACCAAGCCATCGTGTCCTTGGAGTAGGAACAGATGGAAAATCAGGCCGAATCAGAACTGGGTGATCATTATCATGTTTGCGGGTCATGGGCCGCAAGGGATGGCTTAGGCTATTTCGGACGTAAAAAGCTGTATTCATTGTGGAAGTGTACACGAACGGCTCGAAGTGCATGTCACACTCACATATGGCTTGACAAACCATTGCATTTTCACCGATTTTTTCTGTAAAATTTGATTCTCCGTCTAGTCAACATTTTGGCCATCCCAAACAGTGTAATACAGGTCACCCGGAAGCGTTTTGTTATCAAACTTGAAAAGGTTTCGTCGAAGATGATAATTTACATAATTTTCGAGCTCTTGGTTTAACAGAATCAACTTGTTTTTGACTCCGCTTCGGCTTTTTCTGCTTCCTATATGTCTTTTGACCCAACGTAACCTTGGCCAGATTGACAGTGCGGAGGGGGGATCTCACATTATGGCCACATCCCGAATTGAGGCAGTCTTCCTACTGGCGTAAGTACGCATGATTTTCTGGTCCAAATTTTTGTCCACCGGACCCGGTTTTCATCCGGCAAAATGTTGGGGAAAATATACCATTTGTGCACGATATTTTAGAGCTTTTCTGGGAAAATGCTTCTCATTATAACGAAAAATATGAAACTAGAACTTACCATACATAAATTTTTGAGTTGAACTGTACACACACAGCAAAAATAAGCTGTTTTAACGTAATCCAGATTGAGCAAGGTTGTACTTAAATTGTGCGTAGACATAATGGGACACCCTATACTAGGAATCAAATCTAAATCAGACAGAAGATTTATCTACTCTAACCTTCGGTAAAGCAAGATTATCACTATAGTTTCGCCATAAAATAAAAACCGTGGAAATGCAATCAGTTGTTTTGATAGATGAATTTGGTTTAGTATTCGATCAGTTTTTTTTTACCTATTAAATCCATTTAAGGTTCATGATTCAGGATCAGGAAACCCAAATCCGCAACCATACGAGACCAGTATCCGGGATCGAAGTTCGAGATCAGAATCTGGCAATCCGGTATCCACGATCAGATTTCGGAATCAATGCCAAAGATTCAGGATCAAGAACCTAGAATCCGATCAAAAAGCCAGAGCTCGGGATTATGTTCAACATCGGAATCTTGGATCGTAGTCAGGATCAGAGTTCAGGGACCACGACCAGATTCCGGATTCAGGATCTAACATCACTGTGTGGGATCTGGGTTCAAGATTGAAGTTCAGGATCTGAACCCAGAATTCAGGTTCGATATCAAGTATCCAATTTCCGAGATCCTGTTCAAGACCGTATACCGGAAAGAAAGTCCTGGTTAAGGATAAGTCAAGAATCTGGAATCGGCGCTAGTCCTATTTAAGCCAGATGGTTTGAAAGTGTGTAATTCTACGTGAACTTGACGATCCTGTGTTATAGATAGACATTTTTTTAACTTTTTATTTTAATATATTCCGCGTTATCCACGTTTCAGTGACCACCATTTTAGTAAAAAAATGAAGTAGGGTCTATTGATGCTATTCTCGAATTATAATTATGCTCCATACCTTTTCTGTGTTAATTGAATATTCGATATTATTGATAATGAAATAAAAATATAGAGATGATAATAGATAATTTGTTGAAATATTTTTTTTCCATGAGTTAATATTCAGGTATCAGGTATCAGGTATCAGAATGGGGGTAGGCTTAATAGCGGCACGTTATCCAAACATACGGGAAAATTGTGCCTAGCCTTTTTATCCAAGATTTCATCATTTACCTGAGAAACCTGAAAAACCTATAAAAGGAAGAAATAAATTCAATCTATTTAAGATGGCATAAAGCCTTTCCACTAGGGATTATTAGCATTAAAGCTCTTTTCTGCATTCGGTAAGGAATGATAGAATGTTTTTTAAGTTTAATTTCTTAAACTCAGATTCGCTTAAAGCGTAAGATCCCAGAGTACGAAAACGTAGTCTGGCAAATGAGGGACAGTTACATATAAGATGGAAGGGATCTTCCACATCTGATTCACAACTACCACATACTGGAGATTCAGCACGCTGAATGTTGTGCATGTGATAGTTGAGTTTACAATGACCGGAGAGTGCTCTGATCAAGATGCTGCAATGAGATTTATTTAAAGTTAATAAGTAACTCGATATGATTGGAGATGGTTTTTCTAAAAATAATTTAGTTTGACGACAAGTGTCCAACTCTTCCCAGTATCGTTCATGCTGGTTAGAGGACCAAGTTTGAATTTGGTTTCGGAACCAACATGGTGATATTGGGACAGCCGGCTCTGGTCCGTAAAATTCCTTTTCCGACCCAGCTCTAGCGAGTTCGTCGGCGCATTCGTTTCCAAAAATTCCCTTATGTCCGGGTACCCATAGAAGGTTTAATCCATTGCCTTCAGCAAGTTCTTCGATTGCTTTCCGGCATGCGATTACCAGTTTTGATCTAGAACTGGAAGCACTGAGTGATTTGATAGCTGCTTGGCTATCTGAACAGAAATAAATTGTTCTGAACATAATTTTCTTTTGAAGTGCAATTTGCACTCCATACATAATAGCATATAGCTCAGCCTGAAAGACTGTACAATATTTTCCTAGAGGTTGAGCACATTCTATGTTCAACTCGTGACAGTAAATTCCTGCACCTGCACGGCCGTTTGATAATGAACCGTCAGTATAGAATACAATATGAGAGGATTGAGGATATTTGGTCCTCTACGAAACCTGATAACCATTCTTGAGGAGAAGGAAATTTGACTTCAAACCCCATGTAGGGAAAACTACTCGAGAGTGTTAAATCGTTTGGCGCTAGATTAAACTTGTTTAATCTAACTAATTCAGGCCACACATTTGTATGATTCGATGATCTTTCGATATTTCCTGACAGCCAGAGACCAACTGCCTGTAGACGGAAAGCACATGAGAAGGCTTCCTGTTTTAGGAACAAGTGTAGAGGTTTGATAGAAAACAGAGCTTCTAGTGCTGCAGTAGGAGTTGTTGTGAACGATCCGGACATCCCTAAGAGACACATTCTTTGAAGGTGATTTAGTTTAGTCCGAACTGTTGCAACTTCTCCTTTCTGCCACCACACTAGACACCCATAGGCCAGGATTGGTCTTACTATTGTGGAGTAAATCCAGTGAATATGTTTGGGTTTGAGTCCCCAGTTTTTCCCGATTGCACGTCGGCATTGTCCGAAGGCCATGCATGCTTTTTGGCTTTTTTACAGAAAGGCATAGGGAACGGTCAGTTGGGGATATCATTAATTAAGGGACCAAGACCCCACTTTATAGGTACCAATCGACTCAGCTCGACGAGTTACGATGATGTCCGTTTATTTGTATGTTCGATAAAAACGTTCTTAACACATTAACTCCTATTCTAGGTTTCACGATTTTAATGAAATTAGTATCGAAAAATTGGATTTTTTTTCCTGTAGGTCGTAGCTCAAAACCAAAAAAAAACAAAATTGTTTAAAATTTGTCTATTCCATAGTAAATATCTTGCTTATGTCGGCTCCAAAAAAGGTAGCCATTTGCTCAGCAGCAGTAGCCAGCAATCGCTAAATTAATCACGAGGCGATCAAAAATTTGACAAAAAAACATCAAACTAGTGCAGAGATATGATCGCACGCCCTGAAACGTGTTAGACCACTAGACCACCAGTGAACGCTTAAAGTAACGATGTTCAAACTGAAAGAGCTTGAAGCATTTTGATAGATAAATTCATCCCGGTGTCTTGGCGGATTTTCTGTTTGTCGGTCCCATCACAGCAAATGGCATTTCCTTAATGGTGGTTTTGAACAAGCAACGATACCACATGTTTTTGGCTTTCTTACAGAAAGGCATAGGGAACGGTCAGTTGGGGATATCATTAATTAAGGGTCCAAGACCCCACTTTATAGGTACCAATCGACTCAGCTCGACGAGTTACGATGATGTCCGGGAATTTGTATGTTCCATAAAATCGTTCTTAACACATTAACTCCTATTCTAGGTTTCACGATTTTGATGAATTTAGTATCAAAATATTGCATTTTTTTTTCCTGTAGGACTTATTTCAAAACCAAAAAAAAAAACAAAATTGTTTAAAATTTTTCTATTCTAGAACATATCATGCTTACGTTGGCTCCAAAAAAGGTAGCCATTTGCTCAGCAGCAGTAGCCAGCAATCGCTAAATTAATTACAAAGGCGATCAAAAATTTGACAAAAATTTCATAAAACAGCAGAGAATCGATCCCACGCCATCTAGCATGAGAGTTTAGGAGGTTAACCCCTTGACCACTAGTGAGCGTCGAGATATGTGGCTCTCAAACTTTAACAGTTTGAATTATTTGGATTATAAATGAACTCGTTGAATATAAGTTCGTTTATCCTCCAAAAAACGTACTGGGCACCTTTTTTTTATATTGAGTTTAGTAATTTTTGCTATCGATTTTCTTTAATCATAATCTTTTTTATAGATTAATAATAAATAATTCAGAAATAAGGAATCCATTATTGTGTCATTTATTTCCAAAGATAATTGACACTCTGTAAGAAAGCCTCCAATCCACTGATAAGTGTATTAAATCGGGTTTTTGATTCTGAATTCGATGTGATCTGACCAGTTTAATTTGGAGTCAAGAATGACACCCAAATATTTAACTTGATCAGACACGGTGATTTCGGAACTATAAAACAGCAGAGGGCGCACCCCTCGGGTGATACGTTTTTTAGTAAATAATACAATATTAGTTTTTAGAGGATTAACTGACAGTTCTACATGAGAACACCATCGTTCAACAGAGCGCAGAGCTTGTTGCATTATATCAAATAATGTGCTTATGCACAAACCTCTTACCAGCAGAAGATAATCATCTGCGAATCCATAGGTTGGTATTCCACGGTCATTGAGTTTTCTCAACAAGCCGTCTGCAACTAGGTTCCACAAAAGAGGTGATAGTACACCTCCCTGTGGGCAACCACGTGTGCTAACTTTTGTTATTGAAGCCTGTCTTAAAGACGAATGAAGATTCCTGTTACTTAGCATTGCGCTAATCCAGTTAGTTATAACACTAGGCACTCCATGAAGTAGTGCCGCATCCATTATTGATGTAAACGAGACATTATCAAATGCTCCTTCTATGTCTAGAAATGCTCCTAGACATGATTCTTTCTGTGAAAAACTATTTTCAATATTATGTACTACGTTGTGCAGAAGAGTTAATGTTGATTTTCCTGTTTGGTATGCATGTTGTGTCGCATTAAGCGGATGTTGGACAAGGCATTCTTGCCTGATATGATGATCAATTAAACGTTCAAGTGCTTTTAATAGAAATGAACTTAGACTAATAGGACGAAAGCTTTTGGCTTCGTCGTATGATGATCGTCCCCCTTTAGGGATGAATTTCACGGCTATCTGCCGCCAAAGTTTAGGAATATATCCATGAGCAAAACTGCTTATCATTATTTTTCTTAATATGTGTTTGAAATGATCGAAACCTTTTTGAAGGAAAACTGGAAATAAACCGTCACTTCCAGGAGATTTGTATTGAGCAAAACCATCGATTGCCCATTTGATCGATTCTGTAGTAACTATTTTCCGAGCAAAATGCAAGGAATCTAGACTTCCAGAAAAGAACTCAGGCTCTATCGATGAATCTTGATCAACACATCCTGGAAAGTGAGTATTGAATAGACAACTTAATGTTTCTTCGTCGTTTGATGTATAATCACCACTAGGGGTTTTAAGGTATGAAACCTGATAATCTTTTGATTTGGCTAAGACTTTATTTAACCTACTTGCTTCATGCAAGCTTGAAATGTTTGTGCAGTAGCTCTGCCAACTTGAGCGTTCGGCAGCTCTTGTTGCTTTCCGGTAAGCTCTGCGAGCCAACTTGAAAGCATCAAAACCTTCCGTGCGCCTTCGGTTCCAAGAGCGTCTGCAGTTTTTTCGTAATTTACTGAGATTTGAGTTCCACCATGGTGTACTGTTTTTGTTGAATTTCAACGTTCGTAAGGGACACGCTTCTTCATATAAATTTAAAATAATTTCGGTGGTTTTTGCAACCACTTCATCCAACTCAGAAGGAGTAGTAATTTCAGGTGTATATCCATGAAATTTAGTAGCAAGATGCTCCAAATATAGGTCCCAATTAGTTGTTCTAGGGTTTCTGAATGTAATTGTTTCTAAAAACTCACCTGAGTGTTCAAAATAGATAAACCTGTGGTCAGAAATCGATTCTTCGTTAGGCACATGCCAATTTAAAATTTCCTGAGAAATTGTTCTAGAACAAAGTGTGATGTCAATCACCTCTTCTCTGTCACACCGAACAAAAGTTGGTTTATTTCCTACATTTAGAATTTCTAAATCAGTGCTGCTTAAATATTCCATTAAATTTAAGCCTCTCAGATTGATATCTGAGCTACCCCATACAAAATGATGGGCATTGGCATCACAGCCAATTACAAGAGGTATATTTTGTGATTCACAGAATGAAATGACATTTTTTAAATCATCCGTAGGGGATGATTGTTCATATGGTGAGTATGCTGAACAGTAGACGTATATTCTATCAGGCAGCGAAACCTGAACGACGCAAATATCTCTTGTTGTTAGATTGGGTATGAGTGTTGCATTTAAAGAATTGTTTATCAATATACATGCACGAGGCATTATTCGGGCATTAGTCATTCCAATTACACTGAACACAGTAAAGTTTGGTTTGAGCAAATTCCCTAAGTAAAAAGTTCCATTTCGGAAATAGGGTTCTTGGACCAAGGCGATTGATGCAGTTCCATTAAGGATTAAACGACATAAGTTCAGTGTAGCGGTTCTTTTGTGCTGCAGATTTATCTGTGCAACCTTAATAGAAAGCATTTCTATCAAAGAATTCCACACATATTTCCATCACACACAATGAGATAATGGATAATTTGTTGATAATAGATAATTTGTTGAAATATTTTTTTTCCATGAGTTAATATTACCTTTTTATGGAATGTTGATCTGATCTTAAAAAAGTCAGAATTATGCCACCAATAAGACCGATAGGACAACTGACTTTTTATTTT
Source organism: Uranotaenia lowii (assembly GCF_029784155.1). NCBI lineage: Eukaryota > Metazoa > Arthropoda > Insecta > Diptera > Culicidae > Uranotaenia > Uranotaenia lowii. Next base: position 428,784,347 of record NC_073692.1, read on the forward strand.
TTCATTGGAAAAAATAGGTCACATAAAAGTTTCCAAATCCAATCGAACAAGTTATAGCAAATACCTGCACCAGATGTTCCTTCTCCATATAAATTCTTTAAATCAATTAAAATTAATTCCGATCAACCTTCACTTAAATTGAGTGACGCATTAAATAATACTACAACGCAAGAGAAAAAAACGCTTAATTATGCATTTATTCATGACACTCGATTCGGGGAACCTTTTTCCTCCAAGAGTCCGCCAAATCGGAGCTTCTCAGTTATTCGCTTCGATCTTTTCGGTTTTTATTTGAGCGCAGCTTCTTTTATTTACAATCCACAATCGGTTCGATTGCCGCATAACCGCCCCAAGGATGCTGCGATCCCCACTGCCTATGGGACAGTTATGCGTTCAGCGATTGTCCAACGAGTTCAAACTGGTCGGCTGGAATTCATGTCGAAATTGCGCGGCACGCAATTTCGCGTCGCGCACAACAATCATCAATTAACATGCCATCCATCTGTCCAATTGAGAAGGGTTTTAACCACTTTGTATTAATTGATGTCAACGACGACAACGAATGAACAGAGGAATGAATGAACGACGACGCGCTGATGAATATTAAAAATAGCGCTCGAGTAGGAAATCGACAACAAAACCATCATAGCAAGCCGATCCGGACCTGCCTAGATGGGAAAAATGGCATGGCATGGAGTGGTTTTATTATATATTTTTTTCTTTTTCGTATGTTGGATGAAATCGAAATCGTAGTTGGCGCTTTTTGTTTTGCGCGCCCTTCCGGAGGACGGAAGGAAAAACCTTTTTATTCTTTTTATGGTTTCTGCTGTCATTTTTGCACTTCAGGAATTTCGCAGCCCTCTTTGTTGTTGCCGAATGTAGTTATGGGCCTACTGGGTGTACACGAAAAAAAGTTGAATGCAGACATATAATTGACAAGAAAAATTTTGAATTTAAAAGGATTCAAAAAACTGTATTTTACAATATTACAAATTACTTTTGGGAATTTCAAGATTCAGTACAACTCGATGTGTTCGCTTTTTTCGTGGACAGCCTTTGGTGGTTATTTATCGGTCGTCGTCACTTGTTGATTGAACTTTTTGTTGTGATGAAGTAGAGGAAATAGCAAACAAGTGTTTGTGGGTTCATTTTAAATTAATCCAATTTCCCATCAGTTGAAGTGTGCTGAAGCGATTTTCGAGTGATGTATGTTTTACTTTATGTACATGTACCATAATTTTAAATGGATGGTTGAGTTACTAGCTATTGTGATTCTTTACTTAAATTTGTTATCTATTATAGACTGAGTCCAATTGGGGTCTTTTTTGAATTTTTCAAACCCTGGGGTCTTGAAAGCTTCGTTTTGGTTCAAAACTCATCGATGATTTTTTGCAGATTTTTTAAGGTTTACATAAGTAAATTTTTACTGTTATGTTTGTATGGGAAAATTGAATATTTTGTTTTGAAAAATCAACATAATTTTTGTTTTTTTTTCTGTTGAACTGAGTCTGAGTGGTTTGGTGCCAATTTATACATTCTTTGAAGAAAATTTTCCGCTGAACACCTTTGTGGAAGGTCGAAACTTCATATCTTATCAGGCAAAAAAAAGTTATTGGCTGTTGAATAGAGGTATGTCATTTACCATTGAAAAAACAATCAATTTAACTGACATCACTGCTGGTGTATTGCATGATTACTTAGCAAGCAATACCTCGGTAGGCACCAGCAGTGATGTCAGTTAAATTGATTGTTTTTCAATGCTGAAGACAAACTTCTATTCAACAGCTAATAACTTTTTTGTCTGATAAGATATGAAGTTTTGACCTTCCACAAAGGTATTTAGCTGAAAAATTTCTCTAAAGAATTTATAAATTCCCACCAAAACCATCAACAGGCTCGGTTCCACTGACGAAATAAAAATGATGTGAAACAAAACTTTTAAATTTTTCTAAACAAACATATTTAAAAGTTAAAATTTTCTCATGAAATGTTCACTTAAAAATTCGGCAAAAAATCATGGATCAGTTTTGAACCAAAACGCAGCTTTAAATGCCCCTGGCTTTGCGAAATTTAAAAATGACCCCATATTGACTCAGTCTGTTATGATTATTCATTTCATCATAGCACAATTTAAATCAATTTAATCTGGCCTTTATTTCTCACCCATTTGACCGGGATTTCAAATCGAAATGTTGAATAAATTCCACTTGCTTCTCTAATTATACTGGATCGCGAGATAAGCTTTTTTGTATACCATGACCTACGATTGTTTCGTAAAGAAAATCCATTAGACTTGATCACAGCCGAGCTACCGTGTAAAATAGTACTTAAACGCATCGATATAAGCTTAGCTAAGTGTTTCAAACCAATCGGTCAAAAGCTGATGATCGCTCGAGGCCTCTCGCATAGGCAATAAAATCTACATCAGATTAGATATCCATTAGTGTTTTATATTGCAGGTAAGCAATGAATTTTAAAATCTCCAGATAATAAATTTGCAGGAGTGTTTAAGATCATTTTCTTAAATGGCCATCAAAAGGATCCAGTAATTATGTGCCATATTCAATTAATTAAACTTACTGAATTCATAGAGTTTGTTGAAAGTTTGAAGGTGTTAAAGATAAATAACAATTAAATAGTCAAATTAAAAATTATTAAAATTGTCTAAATTGTCAAAATTGTCAAAATTGTCAAAATTGTCAAAATTGTCAAAATTGTCAAAATTGTCAAAATTGTCAATATTGTCAAAATTGTCAAAATTGTCAAAATTGTCAAAATTGTCAAAATTGTCAAAATTGTCAAAATTGTCAAAATTGTCAAATTTGTCAAAATTGTCAAAATTGTCAAAATTGTCAAAATTGTCAAAATTGTCAAAATTGTCAAAATTGTCACAATTGTCAAAATTGTCAAAATTGTCAAAATTGTCAAAATTCTCAAAATTGTCAAAATTGTCAAAATTGTCAAAATTGTCAAAATTGTCAAAATTGTCAAAATTGTCAAAATTGTCAAAATTGTCAAAATTGTCAAAATTGTCAAAATTGTCAAAATTGTCAAAATTGTCAAAATTGTCAAAATTGTCAAAATTGTCAAAATTGTCAAAATTGTCAAAATTGTCAAAATTGTCAAAATTGTCAAAATTGTCAAAATTGTCAAAATTGTCAAAATTGTCAAAATTGTCAAAATTGTCAAAATTGTCAAAATTGTCAAAATTGTCAAAATTGTCAAAATTGTCAAAATTGTCAAAATTGTCAAAATTGTCAAAATTGTCAAAATTGTCAAAATTGTCAAAATTGTCAAAATTGTCAAAATTGTCAAAATTGTCAAAATTGTCAAAATTGTCAAAATTGTCAAAATTGTCAAAATTGTCCAAATTGTCAAAATTGTCGAGATTGTCAAAATTGTCAAAATTGTCAAAATTGTCAAAATTGTCAAAATTGTCAAAATTGTCAAAATTGTCAAAATTGTCAAAATTGTCAAAATTGTCAAAATTGTCAAAATTGTCAAAATTGTCCAAATTGTCAAAATTGTCGAGATTGTCAAAATTGTCAAAATTGTCAAAATTGTCAAAATTGTCAAAATTGTCAAAATTGTCAACATTGTCAACATTGTCAAAATTGTCAAAATTGTCAAAATTGTCAAAATTGTCAAAATTGTCAAAATTGTCAAAATTGTCAAAATTGTCAAAATTGTCAAAATTGTCAAAATTGTCAAAATTGTCAAAATTGTCAAAATTGTCAAAATTGTCAAAATTGTCAAAATTGTCAAAATTGTCAAAATTGTCAAAATTGTCAAAATTGTCAAAATTGTCAAAATTGTCAAAATTGTCAAAATTGTCAAAATTGTCAAAATTGTCAAAATTGTCAAAATTGTCAAAATTGTCAAAATTGTCAAAATTGTCAAAATTGTCAAAATTGTCAAAATTGTCAAAATTGTCAAAATTGTCAAAATTGTCAAAATTGTCAAAATTGTCAAAATTGTCAAAATTGTCAAAATTGTCAAAATTGTCAAAATTGTCAAAATTGTCAAAATTGTCCAAATTGTCAAAATTGTCGAGATTGTCAAAATTGTCAAAATTGTCAAAATTGTCAAAATTGTCAAAATTGTCAAAATTGTCAAAATTGTCAAAATTGTCAAAATTGTCAAAATTGTCAAAATTGTCAAAATTGTCAAAATTGTCAAAATTGTCAAAATTGTCAAAATTGTCAAAATTGTCAAAATTGTCAAAATTGTCAAAATTGTCAAAATTGTCAAAATTGTCAAAATTGTCAAAATTGTCAAAATTGTCAAAATTGTCAAAATTGTCAAAATTGTCAAAATTGTCAAAATTGTCAAAATTGTCAAAATTGTCAAAATTTGTCAAAATTGTCAAAATTGTCACAATTGTCAAAATTGTCAAAATTGTCAAAATTGTCAAAATTGTAAAAATTGTAAAAATTGTAAAAATTGTCCAAATTGTCAAAATTGTCAAAATTGTCAAAATTGTCAAAATTGTCGAGATTGTCAAAATTGTCAAAATTGTCAAAATTGTCAAAATTGTCAAAATTGTCAAAATTGTCAAAATTGTCAAAATTGTCAAAATTGTCAAAATTGTCAAAATTGTCAAAATTGTCAAAATTGTCAAAATTGTCAAAATTGTCAAAATTGTCAAAATTGTCAAAATTGTCAAAATTGTCAAAATTGTCAAAATTGTCAAAATTGTCAAAATTGTCAAAATTGTCAAAATTGTCAAAATTGTCAAAATTGTCAAAATTGTCAAAATTGTCCAAATTGTCAAAATTGTCGAGATTGTCAAAATTGTCAAAATTGTCAAAATTGTCAAAATTGTCAAAATTGTCAAAATTGTCAAAATTGTCAAAATTGTCAAAATTGTCAAAATTGTCAAAATTGTCAAAATTGTCAAAATTGTCAAAATTGTCCAAATTGTCAAAATTGTCGAGATTGTCAAAATTGTCAAAATTGTCAAAATTGTCAAAATTGTCAAAATTGTCAAAATTGTCAACATTGTCAAAATTGTCAAAATTGTCAAAATTGTCAAAATTGTCAAAATTGTCAAAATTGTCAAAATTGTCAAAATTGTCAAAATTGTCAAAATTGTCAAAATTGTCAAAATTGTCAAAATTGTCAAAATTGTCAAAATTGTCAAAATTGTCAAAATTGTCAAAATTGTCAAAATTGTCAAAATTGTCAAAATTGTCAAAATTGTCAAAATTGTCAAAATTGTCAAAATTGTCAAAATTGTCAAAATTGTCAAAATTGTCAAAATTGTCAAAATTGTCAAAATTGTCAAAATTGTCAAAATTGTCAAAATTGTCAAAATTGTCAAAATTGTCAAAATTGTCAAAATTGTCAAAATTGTCAAAATTGTCAAAATTGTCAAAATTGTCAAAATTGTCAAAATTGTCAAAATTGTCAAAATTGTCAAAATTGTCAAAATTGTCAAAATTGTCAAAATTGTCAAAATTGTCAAAATTGTCAAAATTGTCAAAATTGTCAAAATTGTCAAATTGTCAAAATTGTCAAAATTGTCAAAATTGTCAAAATTGTCAAAATTGTCAAAATTGTCAAAATTGTCAAAATTGTCAAAATTGTCAAAATTGTCAAAATTGTCAAAATTGTCAAAATTGTCAAAATTGTCAAAATTGTCAAAATTGTCAAAATTGTCAAAATTGTCAAATTGTCAAAATTGTCAAAATTGTCAAAATTGTCAAAATTGTCAAAATTGTCAAAATTGTCAAATTGTCAAAATTGTCAAAATTGTCAAAATTGTCAAAATTGTCAAAATTGTCAAAATTGTCAAAATTGTCAAAATTGTCAAAATTGTCAAAATTGTCAAAATTGTCAAAATTGTCAAAATTGTCAAAATTGTCAAAATTGTCAAAATTGTCAAAATTGTCAAAATTGTCAAAATTGTCAAAATTGTCAAAATTGTCAAAATTGTCAAAATTGTCAAAATTGTCAAAATTGTCAAAATTGTCAAAATTGTCAAAATTGTCAAAATTGTCAAAATTGTCAAAATTGTCAAAATTGTCAAAATTGTCAAAATTGTCAAAATTGTCAAAATTGTCAAAATTGTCAAAATTGTCAAAATTGTCAAAATTGTCAAAATTGTCAAAATTGTCAAAATTGTCAAAATTGTCAAAATTGTCAAAATTGTCAAATTGTCAAAATTGTCAAAATTGTCAAAATTGTCAAAATTGTCAAAATTGTCAAAATTGTCAAAATTGTCAAAATTGTCAAAATTGTCAAAATTGTCAAAATTGTCAAAATTGTCAAAATTGTCAAAATTGTCAAAATTGTCAAATTATCAAAATTGTCAAAATTGTCAAAATTGTCAAAATTGTCAAAATTGTCAAAATTGTCAAAATTGTCCAAATTGTCAAAATTGTCAAAATTGTCAAAATTGTCAAAATTGTCAAAATTGTCAAAAATGTCAAAATTGTCAAAATTGTCAAAATTGTCAAAATTGTCAAAATTGTCAAAATTGTCAAAATTGTCGAAATTGTCCAAATTGTCAAAATTGTCAAAATTGTCAAAATTGTCAAAATTGTCAAAATTGTCAAAATTGTCAAAATTGTCAAAATTGTCAAAATTGTCAAAATTGTCAAAATTGTCCAAATTGTCAAAATTGTCGAGATTGTCAAAATTGTCAAAATTGTCAAAATTGTCAAAATTGTCAAAATTGTCAAAATTGTCAACATTGTCAAAATTGTCAAAATTGTCAAAATTGTCAAAATTGTCAAAATTGTCAAAATTGTCAAAATTGTCAAAATTGTCAAAATTGTCAAAATTGTCAAAATTGTCAAAATTGTCAAAATTGTCAAAATTGTCAAAATTGTCAAAATTGTCAAAATTGTCAAAATTGTCAAAATTGTCAAAATTGTCAAAATTGTCAAAATTGTCAAAATTGTCAAAATTGTCAAAATTGTCAAAATTGTCAAAATTGTCAAAATTGTCAAAATTGTCAAAATTGTCAAAATTGTCAAAATTGTCAAAATTGTCAAAATTGTCAAAATTGTCAAAATTGTCAAAATTGTCAAAATTGTCAAAATTGTCAAAATTGTCAAAATTGTCAAAATTGTCAAAATTGTCAAAATTGTCAAAATTGTCAAAATTGTCAAAATTGTCAAAATTGTCAAAATTGTCAAAATTGTCAAAATTGTCAAAATTGTCAAAATTGTCAAAATTGTCAAAATTGTCAAAATTGTCAAAATTGTCAAAATTGTCAAAATTGTCAAAATTGTCAAAATTTGTCAAAATTGTCAAAATTGTCACAATTGTCAAAATTGTCAAAATTGTCAAAATTGTCAAAATTGTAAAAATTGTAAAAATTGTAAAAATTGTCCAAATTGTCAAAATTGTCAAAATTGTCAAAATTGTCAAAATTGTCGAGATTGTCAAAATTGTCAAAATTGTCAAAATTGTCAAAATTGTCAAAATTGTCAAAATTGTCAAAATTGTCAAAATTGTCAAAATTGTCAAAATTGTCAAAATTGTCAAAATTGTCAAAATTGTCAAAATTGTCAAAATTGTCAAAATTGTCAAAATTGTCAAAATTGTCAAAATTGTCAAAATTGTCAAAATTGTCAAAATTGTCAAAATTGTCAAAATTGTCAAAATTGTCAAAATTGTCAAAATTGTCAAAATTGTCAAAATTGTCAAAATTTGTCAAAATTGTCAAAATTGTCACAATTGTCAAAATTGTCAAAATTGTCAAAATTGTCAAAATTGTAAAAATTGTAAAAATTGTAAAAATTGTCCAAATTGTCAAAATTGTCAAAATTGTCAAAATTGTCAAAATTGTCGAGATTGTCAAAATTGTCAAAATTGTCAAAATTGTCAAAATTGTCAAAATTGTCAAAATTGTCAAAATTGTCAAAATTGTCAAAATTGTCAAAATTGTCAAAATTGTCAAAATTGTCAAAATTGTCAAAATTGTCAAAATTGTCAAAATTGTCAAAATTGTCAAAATTGTCAAAATTGTCAAAATTGTCAAAATTGTCAAAATTGTCAAAATTGTCAAAATTGTCAAAATTGTCAAAATTGTCAAAATTGTCAAAATTGTCAAAATTGTCCAAATTGTCAAAATTGTCGAGATTGTCAAAATTGTCAAAATTGTCAAAATTGTCAAAATTGTCAAAATTGTCAAAATTGTCAAAATTGTCAAAATTGTCAAAATTGTCAAAATTGTCAAAATTGTCAAAATTGTCAAAATTGTCCAAATTGTCAAAATTGTCGAGATTGTCAAAATTGTCAAAATTGTCAAAATTGTCAAAATTGTCAAAATTGTCAAAATTGTCAACATTGTCAAAATTGTCAAAATTGTCAAAATTGTCAAAATTGTCAAAATTGTCAAAATTGTCAAAATTGTCAAAATTGTCAAAATTGTCAAAATTGTCAAAATTGTCAAAATTGTCAAAATTGTCAAAATTGTCAAAATTGTCAAAATTGTCAAAATTGTCAAAATTGTCAAAATTGTCAAAATTGTCAAAATTGTCAAAATTGTCAAAATTGTCAAAATTGTCAAAATTGTCAAAATTGTCAAAATTGTCAAAATTGTCAAAATTGTCAAAATTGTCAAAATTGTCAAAATTGTCAAAATTGTCAAAATTGTCAAAATTGTCAAAATTGTCAAAATTGTCAAAATTGTCAAAATTGTCAAAATTGTCAAAATTGTCAAAATTGTCAAAATTGTCAAAATTGTCAAAATTGTCAAAATTGTCAAAATTGTCAAAATTGTCAAAATTGTCAAAATTGTCAAAATTGTCAAAATTGTCAAAATTGTCAAAATTGTCAAAATTGTCAAAATTGTCAAAATTGTCAAAATTGTCAAAATTGTCAAAATTGTCAAAATTGTCAAAATTGTCAAAATTGTCAAAATTGTCAAAATTGTCAAAATTGTCAAAATTGTCAAAATTGTCAAAATTGTCAAAATTGTCAAAATTGTCAAAATTGTCAAAATTGTCAAAATTGTCAAAATTGTCAAAATTGTCAAAATTGTCAAAATTGTCAAAATTGTCAAAATTGTCAAAATTGTCAAAATTGTCAAAATTGTCAAAATTGTCAAAATTGTCAAAATTGTCAAAATTGTCAAAATTGTCAAAATTGTCAAAATTGTCAAAATTGTCAAAATTGTCAAAATTGTCAAAATTGTCAAAATTGTCAAAATTGTCAAAATTGTCAAAATTATCAAAATTGTCAAAATTGTCAAAATTGTCAAAATTGTCAAAATTGTCAAAATTGTCAAAATTGTCCAAATTGTCAAAATTGTCAAAATTGTCAAAATTGTCAAAATTGTCAAAATTGTCAAAAATGTCAAAATTGTCAAAATTGTCAAAATTGTCAAAATTGTCAAAATTGTCAAAATTGTCAAAATTGTCAAAATTGTCAAAATTGTCAATATTGTCAAAATTGTCAAAATTGTCAAAATTGTCAAAATTGTCAAAATTGTCAAAATTGTCAAAATTGTCAAATTTGTCAAAATTGTCAAAATTGTCAAAATTGTCAAAATTGTCAAAATTGTCAAAATTGTCAAAATTGTCACAATTGTCAAAATTGTCAAAATTGTCAAAATTGTCAAAATTCTCAAAATTGTCAAAATTGTCAAAATTGTCAAAATTGTCAAAATTGTCAAAATTGTCAAAATTGTCAAAATTGTCAAAATTGTCAAAATTGTCAAAATTGTCAAAATTGTCAAAATTGTCAAAATTGTCAAAATTGTCAAAATTGTCAAAATTGTCAAAATTGTCAAAATTGTCAAAATTGTCAAAATTGTCAAAATTGTCAAAATTGTCAAAATTGTCAAAATTGTCAAAATTGTCAAAATTGTCAAAATTGTCAAAATTGTCAAAATTGTCAAAATTGTCAAAATTGTCAAAATTGTCAAAATTGTAAAATTGTCAAAATTGTCAAAATTGTCAAAATTGTCAAAATTGTCAAAATTGTCAAAATTGTCAAAATTGTCAAAATTGTCAAAATTGTCAAAATTGTCAAAATTGTCAAAATTGTCAAAATTGTCCAAATTGTCAAAATTGTCGAGATTGTCAAAATTGTCAAAATTGTCAAAATTGTCAAAATTGTCAAAATTGTCAAAATTGTCAAAATTGTCAAAATTGTCAAAATTGTCAAAATTGTCAAAATTGTCAAAATTGTCAAAATTGTCCAAATTGTCAAAATTGTCGAGATTGTCAAAATTGTCAAAATTGTCAAAATTGTCAAAATTGTCAAAATTGTCAAAATTGTCAACATTGTCAACATTGTCAAAATTGTCAAAATTGTCAAAATTGTCAAAATTGTCAAAATTGTCAAAATTGTCAAAATTGTCAAAATTGTCAAAATTGTCAAAATTGTCAAAATTGTCAAAATTGTCAAAATTGTCAAAATTGTCAAAATTGTCAAAATTGTCAAAATTGTCAAAATTGTCAAAATTGTCAAAATTGTCAAAATTGTCAAAATTGTCAAAATTGTCAAAATTGTCAAAATTGTCAAAATTGTCAAAATTGTCAAAATTGTCAAAATTGTCAAAATTGTCAAAATTGTCAAAATTGTCAAAATTGTCAAAATTGTCAAAATTGTCAAAATTGTCAAAATTGTCAAAATTGTCAAAATTGTCAAAATTGTCAAAATTGTCAAAATTGTCAAAATTGTCAAAATTGTCAAAATTGTCCAAATTGTCAAAATTGTCGAGATTGTCAAAATTGTCAAAATTGTCAAAATTGTCAAAATTGTCAAAATTGTCAAAATTGTCAAAATTGTCAAAATTGTCAAAATTGTCAAAATTGTCAAAATTGTCAAAATTGTCAAAATTGTCACAATTGTCAAAATTGTCAAAATTGTCAAAATTGTCAAAATTGTCAAAATTGTCAAAATTGTCAAAATTGTCAAAATTGTCAAAATTGTCAAAATTGTCAAAATTGTCAAAATTGTCAAAATTGTCAAAATTGTCAAAATTGTCAAAATTGTCAAAATTGTCAAAATTGTCAAAATTGTCAAAATTGTCAAAATTGTCAAAATTGTCAAAATTGTCAAAATTGTCAAAATTGTCAAAATTGTCAAAATTGTCAAAATTGTCAAAATTGTCAAAATTGTCCAAATTGTCAAAATTGTCGAGATTGTCAAAATTGTCAAAATTGTCAAAATTGTCAAAATTGTCAAAATTGTCAAAATTGTCAAAATTGTCAAAATTGTCAAAATTGTCAAAATTGTCAAAATTGTCAAAATTGTCAAAATTGTCCAAATTGTCAAAATTGTCGAGATTGTCAAAATTGTCAAAATTGTCAAAATTGTCAAAATTGTCAAAATTGTCAAAATTGTCAACATTGTCAAAATTGTCAAAATTGTCAAAATTGTCAAAATTGTCAAAATTGTCAAAATTGTCAAAATTGTCAAAATTGTCAAAATTGTCAAAATTGTCAAAATTGTCAAAATTGTCAAAATTGTCAAAATTGTCAAAATTGTCAAAATTGTCAAAATTGTCAAAATTGTCAAAATTGTCAAAATTGTCAAAATTGTCAAAATTGTCAAAATTGTCAAAATTGTCAAAATTGTCAAAATTGTCAAAATTGTCAAAATTGTCAAAATTGTCAAAATTGTCAAAATTGTCAAAATTGTCAAAATTGTCAAAATTGTCAAAATTGTCAAAATTGTCAAAATTGTCAAAATTGTCAAAATTGTCAAAATTGTCAAAATTGTCAAAATTGTCAAAATTGTCAAAATTGTCAAAATTGTCAAAATTGTCAAAATTGTCAAAATTGTCAAAATTGTCAAAATTGTCAAAATTGTCAAAATTGTCAAAATTGTCAAAATTGTCAAAATTGTCAAAATTGTCAAAATTGTCAAAATTGTCAAAATTGTCAAAATTGTCAAAATTGTCAAAATTGTCAAAATTGTCAAAATTGTCAAAATTGTCAAAATTGTCAAAATTGTCAAAATTGTCAAAATTGTCAAAATTGTCAAAATTGTCAAAATTGTCAAAATTGTCAAAATTGTCAAAATTGTCAAAATTGTCAAAATTGTCAAAATTGTCAAAATTGTCAAAATTGTCAAAATTGTCAAAATTGTCAAAATTGTCAAAATTGTCAAAATTGTCAAAATTGTCAAAATTATCAAAATTGTCAAAATTGTCAAAATTGTCAAAATTGTCAAAATTGTCAAAATTGTCAAAATTGTCCAAATTGTCAAAATTGTCAAAATTGTCAAAATTGTCAAAATTGTCAAAATTGTCAAAAATGTCAAAATTGTCAAAATTGTCAAAATTGTCAAAATTGTCAAAATTGTCAAAATTGTCAAAATTGTCAAAATTGTCAAAATTGTCAAAATTTTCAAAATTGTCAAAATTGTCAAAATTGTCAAAATTGTCAAAATTGTCAAAATTGTCAAAATTGTCAAAATTGTCAAAATTGTCAAAATTGTCAAAATTGTCATTTATATCGCCAGTGTACTTGAATTTTTCAATTAAACGACAATCAGCCGTCTGGGTTTAAATCTTCCGGGTAAGTAGGCCTAGGAAATCAGATCCGTCAAAGGAGACAATGAGCCATCGCCTGCTATGCACACAGCATGCTCCGTTTATGGTCAATCATCGAGTGACGCGACGTCTTTTGGCAGTTTTATTTTTCTCTTTCCCCCGGGGGGAGTGATGGGTGGGTGGAGTTTACTGCCCATTTATCAAGAGGCTTCATTGTTGGGGTCGCCATTGTTGGTGTTGTTGATGTTGTTTCTGTGACCACATATTTAGTCAGGACAGAACATATTGGCACACTGGGCTCATTGGGTGCTGACCAAAATTGGCAGAAACTATCTTCATCAAGGGCTTGTAGCGAGCAGCCAGCAACCAATATCAATATCGCCTCAATCAAACTCAAGGGCGGCCACTGAAATACAAATGGCAGTCAGTAGTTGATCGACCATTTGGCAGCCAGGGATGGCATTTTGTGGTATTGAACCGCAGCGCACTCTGTTCACAAGTCGTTTAGACTGATTGGCTTCCGTTTTACACAAGAGTCCGCCCTCTTCCTCATCCTTCTTTGCCCGGTCGATGCCCATTCATTAAAGTGGGGGTGGTCCAGTAAATTGGATGATGGATAGCTAGCTGGCTAGAGATAGAGATTCGCAAACTCAACCCCACAAACAAAGCAGGGGGTGGAAATTTGAGCAAAACAGATAAAACTTGACAAGAGCCAGTCTGCCGCCCATTAGCCGCATATGCGAGGAATTGCTTTTGTGGTAAAATGTACAATAGTAGATACGAGTGCAAGCTTGAAGGATTTTCATTCACTGAATGGCATTGGAATTGGAGAAAGAGAAGGAAAAACAGTCCACTAAGCGTATCGTTTTCTGGACAGATTCTTCTCACACAAAAGTAGAAGAAAACGTTCAATGAATCTCCATGCTCTTTGTGGTGAGTTCCCAGATCATTTGACAATGCGGTTTCGTTCTTTAGTTCTGGAACCATCAGAGATTGTGACTCATGGCTTTTGGTTGGGGTGGTGGTGAGATTAAATCCAATTACTGCCAATATTGTTGGGATTGCGATAGTTTTCCGCTTCTGTTGAACACACAGTGAGGAAAGCAGAAGGTTAATTTAAAACAAGCAATTACTAGATAGGACATCCGACCCTCATCCGAAAACTTGTCAACAAATCGAACAAGCAAGCAAGGAGGACAGCCTCAGCATCTTTAAGAATGCGGCGGTAGGATTATCTTCGGGCAGTTGAACTTTCGAGTGTTGGATGTCGATGAAAGCCCTGCTGAATTTCTGCTGCGGGCTGATTCATGACTCGATGTAGGTATTTGCAGAGCACTTGTCAAATAGGTACCTTCTTGAGGCCAGAAGACGATTGGTTTCCAGATTGTCACATATGTGATTGGAAATCGAATTACACTCGAGTGAAGTCAACAGAATCAGCTTTTTGTGTGTATGGGGTTTTTGATTGGAAAATCGCATGTGGTTCAATTTTCACAACGAGTTTGTAAAAAATCGGCTCTCTGAATTTAAATCAACAAGATGATAATATTTATTTTTCAACAGATCACGCAACTGCAGTTGATTTTGGTAAACAAAATCAAGCAGAAACTAGTAGGCGTAGCTTATTTGAAACAAAACTTTTCTCGTTATTTGTCGTTTACGAATTACTTTGATCGACAATTTTAACATTTTAGAAAATATTGACTACATTGACATATTTTACCATTTGACAATTTTGTCAATTTTGACAATTTTGACAATTTTGACAATTTTGACAATTTTGACAATTTTGACAATTTTGACAATTTTGACAATTTTGACAATTTTGACAATTTTGACAATTTTGACAATTTTGACAATTTTGACAATTTTGACAATTTTGACAATTTTGACAATTTTGACAATTTTGACAATTTTGACAATTTTGACAATTTTGACAATTTTGACAATTTTGACAATTTTGACAATTTTGACAATTTTGACAATTTTGACAATTTTGACAATTTTGACAATTTTGACAATTTTGACAATTTTGACAATTTTGACAATTTTGACAATTTTGACAATTTTGACAATTTTGACAATTTTGACAATTTTGACAATTTTGACAATTTTGACAATTTTGACAATTTTGACAATTTTGACAATTTTGACAATTTTGACAATTTTGACAATTTTGACAATTTTGACAATTTTGACAATTTTGACAATTTTGACAATTTTGACAATTTTGACAATTTTGACAATTTTGACAATTTTGACAATTTTGACAATTTTGACAATTTTGACAATTTTGACAATTTTGACAATTTTGACAATTTTGACAATTTTGACAATTTTGACAATTTTGACAATTTTGACAATTTTGACAATTTTGACAATTTTGACAATTTTGACAATTTTGACAATTTTGACAATTTTGACAATTTTGACAATTTTGACAATTTTGACAATTTTGACAATTTTGACAATTTTGACAATTTTGACAATTTGGACAATTTCGACAATTTTGACAATTTTGACAATTTTGACAATTTTGACAATTTTGACAATTTTGACAATTTTGACAATTTTGACAATTTTGACAATTTCGACAATTTTGACAATTTTGACAATTTTGACAATTTTGACAATTTTGACAATTATGACAATTTTGACAATTTTGACAATTTTGACAATTTTGACAATTTTGACAATTTTGACAATTTTGACAATTTTGACAATTTTGACAATTTTGACAATTTTGATAATTTTGACAATTTTGACAAATTTTTTCCTCCTATTTACTCCATCCTTAAGTTTTCTAGCTGCCTTATTTCTGATAGTTCAATTTCCGCACCGACTCACTTTTTCTCGGAAGGGTAAAACATATTCAAATTGGATGATAATGGAGATGCTCCATCAATTTTATTAAGATACCCCGCTCGTACTTCGGACCTTTTTTCCGACTCATATT
>NC_073692.1:428800265-428848707 GCF_029784155.1 Uranotaenia lowii
AAACCAAGCCAAGCCAACGAACCAGAAACGCGCGCGTTTTGTCGATCTATTGTCTGACCGTTTTCTTCTAAAAGGTACTTCACGGCTGCTGTCCACTGCACTAGTTTTTCGGAACTTGTGAGTCCCGAAATCCGGCTTCTCGAAGGACCAAAATGTTTTTACCGATATCGAGGGTTTCGGATTAAGTTGACAATCGATCACTTATCTACTTAACTTCCGTTTAATCCTACAAAAAGGTAACTGAGATACATTATTTCAACTGATTTATTGTAATCAACGACGGGAATGGTTAGAAGAAACAATTGTAATAGAACTACGCGCGTTTGATGTTACAGAGCAATTGAATTGGATTTTATTCTCCGCTTTGTGCGGATGTTCGGTCATCCAGAGAAGTGACTACGCTTCTTCGTTCTATCTACATAAGATGCGCGTTTTAAAGGAGGCATGCAAATTTGGTGTGGCGCGAGTACACCCAAAACTGTTGCGACTAATATTTTGTGCGAACAGTCATTTTTGTCATTTTTGTCTTTTTTGTCATTTTTGTCATTTTTGTCATTTTTGTCATTTTTGTCATTTTTGTCATTTTTGTCATTTTTGTCATTTTTGTCATTTTTGTCATTTTTCTCATTTTTGTCATTTTTGTCATTTTTGTCATTTTTGTCATTTTTGTCATTTTTGTCATTTTTGTCATTTTTGTCATTTTTGTCATTTTTGTCATTTTTGTCATTTTTGTCATTTTTGTCATTTTTGTCATTTTTGTCATTTTTGTCATTTTTGTCATTTTTGTCATTTTTGTCATTTTTGTCATTTTTGTCATTTTTGTCATTTTTGTCATTTTTGTCATTTTTGTCATTTTTGTCATTTTTGTCATTTTTGTCATTTTTGTCATTTTTGTCATTTTTGTCATTTTTGTCATTTTTGTCATTTTTGTCATTTTTGTCATTTTTGTCATTTTTGTCATTTTTGTCATTTTTGTCATTTTTGTCATTTTTGTCATTTTTGTCATTTTTGTCATTTTTGTCATTTTTGTCATTTTTGTCATTTTTGTCATTTTTGTCATTTTTGTCATTTTTGTCATTTTTGTCATTTTTGTCATTTTTGTCATTTTTGTCATTTTTGTCATTTTTGTCATTTTTGTCATTTTTGTCATTTTTGTCATTTTTGTCATTTTTGTCATTTTTGTCATTTTGTCATTTTTGTCATTTTTGTCATTTTTGTCATTTTTGTCATTTTTGTCATTTTTGTCATTTTTGTCATTTTTGTCATTTTGTCATTTTTGTCATTTTTGTCATTTTTGTCATTTTTGTCATTTTTGTCATTTTTGTCATTTTTGTCATTTTTGTCATTTTTGTCATTTTTGTCATTTTTGTCATTTTTGTCATTTTTGTCATTTTTGTCATTTTTGTCATTTTTGTCATTTTTGTCATTTTTGTCATTTTTGTCATTTTTGTCATTTTTGTCATTTTTGTCATTTTTGTCATTTTTGTCATTTTTGTCATTTTTGTCATTTTTGTCATTTTTGTCATTTTTGTCATTTTTGTCATTTTTGTCATTTTTGTCATTTTTGTCATTTTTGTCATTTTTGTCATTTTTTTCATTTTTTGTAATTTTTGTAATTTTTGTAATTTTTGTCATTTTTGTCATTTTTGTCATTTTTGTCATTTTTGTCATTTTTGTCATTTTTGTCATTTTTGTCATTTTTGTCATTTTTGTCATTTTTGTCATTTTTGTCATTTTTGTCATTTTTGTCATTTTTGTCATTTTTGTCATTTTTGTCATTTTTGTCATTTTTGTCATTTTTGTCATTTTTGTCATTTTTGTCATTTTTGTCATTTTTGTCATTTTTGTCATTTTTGTCATTTTTGTCATTTTTGTCATTTTTGTCATTTTTGTCATTTTTGTCATTTTTGTCATATTTGTCATTTTTGTCATTTTTGTCATTTTTGTCATTTTTGTCATTTTTGTCATTTTTGTCATTTTTGTCATTTTTGTAATTTTTGTCATTTTTGTCATTTTTGTCATTTTTGTCATTTTTGTAATTTTTGTCATTTTTGTCATTTTTGTCATTTTTGTCATTTTTGTCATTTTTGTCATTTTTGTCATTTTTGTCATTTTTGTCATTTTTGTCATTTTTGTCATTTTTGTCATTTTTGTCATTTTTGTCATTTTTGTCATTTTTGTCATTTTTGTCATTTTTGTCATTTTTGTCATTTTTGTCATTTTTGTCATTTTTGTCATTTTTGTCATTTTTGTCATTTTTGTCATTTTTGTCATTTTTGTCATTTTTGTCATTTTTGTCATTTTTGTCATTTTTGTCATTTTTGTCATTTTTGTCATTTTTGTCATTTTTGTCATTTTTGTCATTTTTGTCTTTTTTGTCATTTTTGTCATTTTTGTCATTTTTGTCATTTTTGTCATTTTTGTCATTTTTGTCATTTTTGTCATTTTTGTCATTTTTGTCATTTTTGTCATTTTTGTCATTTTTGTCATTTTTGTCATTTTTGTCATTTTTGTCATTTTTGTCATTTTTGTCATTTTTGTCATTTTTGTCATTTTTGTCATTTTTGTCATTTTTGTCATTTTTGTCATTTTTGTCATTTTTGTCATTTTTGTCATTTTTGTCATTTTTGTCATTTTTGTCATTTTTGTCATTTTTGTCATTTTTGTCATTTTTGTCATTTTTGTCATTTTTGTCATTTTTGTCATTTTTGTCATTTTTGTCATTTTTGTCATTTTTGTCATTTTTGTCATTTTTGTCATTTTTGTCATTTTTGTCATTTTTGTCATTTTTGTCATTTTTGTCATTTTTGTCATTTTTGTCATTTTTGTCATTTTTGTCATTTTTGTCATTTTTGTCATTTTTGTCATTTTTGTCATTTTTGTCATTTTTGTCATTTTTGTCATTTTTGTCATTTTTGTCATTTTTGTCATTTTTGTCATTTTTGTCATTTTTGTCATTTTTGTCATTTTTGTCATTTTTGTCATTTTTGTCATTTTTGTCATTTTTGTCATTTTTGTCATTTTTGTCATTTTTGTCATTTTTGTCATTTTTGTCATTTTTGTCATTTTTGTCATTTTTGTCATTTTTGTCATTTTTGTCATTTTTGTCATTTTTGTCATTTTTGTCATTTTTGTCATTTTTGTCATTTTTGTCATTTTTGTCATTTTTGTCATTTTTGTCATTTTTGTCATTTTTGTCATTTTTGTCATTTTTGTCATTTTTGTCATTTTTGTCATTTTTGTCATTTTTGTCATTTTTGTCATTTTTGTCATTTTTGTCATTTTTGTCATTTTTGTCATTTTTGTCATTTTTGTCATTTTTGTCATTTTTGTCATTTTTGTCATTTTTGTCATTTTTGTCATTTTTTGTGATTTTTTGTCATTTTTGTCATTTTTGTCAGTTTTGGCCTTTTTCCCAGTTTTAATTTTTTTTGTGTTTTTTCCACATTTTTGTTGTTTATTTTAATCATTTTTGGATTCATGATTTATTTTATTTTTTGTTTCTGTCGATTCAATTGGCAATTGAAGATTTCTTACAGCTTACGATTGTTGAAAAGTCAGAAATGCTAGATCTTATCCTGATCAGTTTTTGTCTATCATTTGCCTCGAAAATTCCATAAAAAATCGGCACCTTGGATTGTGCAGTAACTTACCCTCGATTTTGAGCTTGTTGGCCTGGTGGGTGATGGCCAGCTGCAGACGCCCTCGCCTCTCGGTATGATCACACCCGCACAGATTCGGCACGCTTTCCTCGCACCGTTTGTGTACATTCATATCACATGCTGCCCAGTTGACAGTTGTTCGCATCGGATGGTCATCGGACGTTTGTTTTTGGTTACATTTTGCGTTTATCCAATGGAACAAGACACAATAAAAGAAAAGATTAGAAGAAAAAATACACATTTTGAGTCATCTTGGCAGAAGAACACCGAGAGCAGAACAATATAACAAATAGTAGGAAAATGATGGATAGGTAAGAAACGAACTCAAAACATATGTTTTTTTTTTTGTAACGAGAAGTCGATGATGACACATGTTAACTAACTAAGAATGTGGCAGAAGATGATGATCGATGGGTTTATAATGGGTTTAGATGATTTTAGTTTTGTTCATATTTATAAGGCGCTTTTTGGCAATGGTTTATTCGGAAAGGATGATTTAAACTTTTTTAACGTTTTTAAATTTATAAGATAAGAACCACTTTTTTATTTTGTTTTTTTTTTCAGGGGGAAATCGTGACAGTTGACACTAAATAGTTCAGTTATTACAGTTTTACATTTATCAAACAACATCGAACGAAATACAGATTTTTTACATACACTGATTGTACTAACCTTTACCTACATTTATTTTTAAATTTGACTATCGTTTATTTAGGATTTCTTGATTCATTTCAGAAGACACACAAATATGTTTTTTTTTAATTAGAAAGGATAGGTTCAAACAGTGCAGAATAGTTTGGCAAGCAGGGTGGAAAATTTGGTTCGACAAAAATTTACATAGATCAACATCAAGCTATATTTTGAGAAGAAAACATCTAATAGTAGTGCATTATGTCCTCCATTACCTGATGAAATGTGATCAGCGAAGCTGTTCGAATAAACTGTTTAAAGACTCTTTGAATAAGTGGCAAATTTCTTGAAGTTCATCCCCAAATTGTTTCCAAATGTTAGGCGACATTTGCCAAGTGATTCATCTAATTCAACCCATAAATCGCGCATTACCTTTTCCCCTTTAAACGAGACAGAGCACTCATCTTATCCAATTTTCGTGTGTTTTGTATCCCCAAATTACGGTCTTTGCCTAGTAGAAGGTAAAGTAGGAAAAAGCTCTAAGAAAAAAAACGTCTCTGTCACTTGAGCCATTTGCCGAATGTCGAACCACGTGCTCAGGAAAACAGCGCCTAATGATTATGATTACACGCTGTGAAAATGGCACGGCGGGAAAAAGCAAAGCCCTGTCTAGAGTTGCGAGGCAAAAAAAGTGAGACCCACCCTCTTCGCTTACGTTTACCTAGTATGAATATGAGTCGGAAAAAAGGTCCGAAGTACGAGCGGGGTATCTTAATAAAATTGATGGAGCATCTCCATTATCATCCAATTTGAATATGTTTTACCCTTCCGAGAAAAAGTGGGTCGGTGCGGAAATTGAACTATCAGAAATAAGGCAGCTAGAAAACTTAAGGATGGAGTAAATAGGAGGAAAAAATTTGTCAAAATTGCCAAAATTGTCAAAATTGTCAAAATTGTCAAAATTGTCAAAATTATCAAAATTGTCAAAATTGTCAAAATTGTCAAAATTGTCAAAATTGTCAAAATTGTCATAATTGTCAAAATTGTCAAAATTGTCAAAATTGTCAAAATTGTCAAAATTGTCAAAATTGTCAAAATTGTCGAAATTGTCAAAATTGTCAAAATTGTCAAAATTGTCAAAATTGTCAAAATTGTCAAAATTGTCAAAATTGTCAAAATTGTCAAAATTGTCAAAATTGTCAAAATTGTCAAAATTGTCGAAATTGTCCAAATTGTCAAAATTGTCAAAATTGTCAAAATTGTCAAAATTGTCAAAATTGTCAAAATTGTCAAAATTGTCAAAATTGTCAAAATTGTCAAAATTGTCAAAATTGTCAAAATTGTCAAAATTGTCAAAATTGTCAAAATTGTCAAAATTGTCAAAATTGTCAAAATTGTCAAAATTGTCAAAAATGTCAAAATTGTCAAAATTGTCAAAATTGTCAAAATTGTCAAAATTGTCAAAATTGTCAAAATTGTCAAAATTGTCAAAATTGTCAAAATTGTCAAAATTGTCAAAATTGTCAAAATTGTCAAAATTGTCAAAATTGTCAAAATTGTCAAAATTGTCAAAATTGTCAAAATTGTCAAAATTGTCAAAATTGTCAAAATTGTCAAAATTGTCAAAATTGTCAAAATTGTCAAAATTGTCAAAATTGTCAAAATTTTCAAAATTGTCAAAATTGTCAAAATTGTCAAAATTGACAAAATTGTCAAATGGTAAAATATGTCAATGTAGTCAATATTTTCTAAAATGTTAAAATTGTCGATCAAAGTAATTCGTAAACGACAAATAACGAGAAATATTTTGTTTCAAATAAGCTACGCCTACTAGTTTCTGCTTGATTTTGTTTACCAAAATCAACTGCAGTTGCGTGATCTGTTGAAAAATAAATATTATCATCTTGTTGATTTAAATTCAGAGAGCCGATTTTTTACAACTCGTTGTGAAAATTGAACCACATGCGATTTTCCAATCAAAAACCCCATACACACAAAAAGCTGATTCTGTTGACTTCACTCGAGTGTAATTCGATTTCCAATCACATATGTGACAATCTGGAAACCAATCGTCTTCTGGCCTCAAGAAGGTACCTATTTGACAAGTGCTCTGCAAATACCTACATCGAGTCATGAATCAGCCCGCAGCAGAAATTCAGCAGGGCTTTCATCGACATCCAACACTCGAAAGTTCAACTGCCCGAAGATAATCCTACCGCCGCATTCTTAAAGATGCTGAGGCTGTCCTCCTTGCTTGCTTGTTCGATTTGTTGACAAGTTTTCGGATGAGGGTCGGATGTCCTATCTAGTAATTGCTTGTTTTAAATTAACCTTTTGCTTTCCTCACTGTGTGTTCAACAGAAGCGGAAAACTATCGCAATCCCAACAATATTGGCAGTAATTGGATTTAATCTCACCACCACCCCAACCAAAAGCCATGAGTCACAATCTCTGATGGTTCCAGAACTAAAGAACGAAACCGCATTGTCAAATGATCTGGGAACTCACCACAAAGAGCATGGAGATTCATTGAACGTTTTCTTCTACTTTTGTGTGAGAAGAATCTGTCCAGAAAACGATACGCTTAGTGGACTGTTTTTCCTTCTCTTTCTCCAATTCCAATGCCATTCAGTGAATGAAAATCCTTCAAGCTTGCACTCGTATCTACTATTGTACATTTTACCACAAAAGCAATTCCTCGCATATGCGGCTAATGGGCGGCAGACTGGCTCTTGTCAAGTTTTATCTGTTTTGCTCAAATTTCCACCCCCTGCTTTGTTTGTGGGGTTGAGTTTGCGAATCTCTATCTCTAGCCAGCTAGCTATCCATCATCCAATTTACTGGACCACCCCCACTTTAATGAATGGGCATCGACCGGGCAAAGAAGGATGAGGAAGAGGGCGGACTCTTGTGTAAAACGGAAGCCAATCAGTCTAAACGACTTGTGAACAGAGTGCGCTGCGGTTCAATACCACAAAATGCCATCCCTGGCTGCCAAATGGTCGATCAACTGCTGACTGCCATTTGTATTTCAGTGGCCGCCCTTGAGTTTGATTGAGGCGATATTGATATTGGCTGCTAGCCCTTGATGAAGATAGTTTCTGCCAATTTTGGTCAGCACCCAACGAGCCCAGTGTGCCAATATGTCCTGACTAAATATGTGGTCACAGAAACAACATCAACAATGGCGACCCCAACAATGAAGCCTCTTGATAAATGGGCAGTAAACTCCACCCACCCATCACTCCCCCCGGGGGAAAGAGAAAAATAAAACTGCCAAAAGACGTCGCGTCACTCGATGATTGACCATAAACGGAGCATGCTGTGTGCATAGCAGGCGATGGCTCATTGTCTCCTTTGACGGATCTGATTTCCTAGGCCTACTTACCCGGAAGATTTAAACCCAGAAGGCTGATTGTCGTTAAGTTGAAAAATTCAAGTACATTGGCGATATAAATGACATTCATGAAAAT
This sequence comes from Uranotaenia lowii, assembly GCF_029784155.1. Lineage (NCBI taxonomy): Eukaryota > Metazoa > Arthropoda > Insecta > Diptera > Culicidae > Uranotaenia > Uranotaenia lowii. The sequence continues at coordinate 428,808,031 of NC_073692.1, forward strand.
TTTGACAGTTTTGACAATTTTGACAATTTTGACAATTTTGACAATTTTGACAATTTTGACAATTTTGACAATTTTGACAATTTTGACAATTTTGACAATTTTGACAATTTTGACAATTTTGACAATTTTGACAATTTTGACAATTTTGACAATTTTGACAATTTTGACAATTTTGACAATTTGACAATTTTGACAATTTTGACAATTTTGACAATTTTGACAATTTTGACAATTTTGACAATTTTGACAATTTTGACAATTTTGACAATTTTGACAATTTTGACAATTTTGACAATTTTGACAATTTTGACAATTTTGACAATTTTGACAATTTCGAAAATTTTGACAATTTTGACAGTTTTGACAATTTTGACAATTTTGACAATTTTGACAATTTTGACAATTTTGACAATTTTGACAATTTTGACAATTTTGACAATTTTGACAATTTTGACAATTTTGACAATTTTGACAATTTTGACAATTTTGACAATTTTGACAATTTTGACAATTTTGACAATTTTGACAATTTTGACAATTTTGACAATTTTGACAATTTTGACAATTTTAACAATTTGACAATTTTGACAATTTTGACAATTTTGACAATTTTGACAATTTTGACAATTTTGACAATTTTGACAATTTTGACAATTTTGACAATTTTGACAATTTAGACAATTTTGACAATTTTGACAATTTTGACAATTTTGACAATTTTGACAATTTTGACAATTTTGACAATTTTGACAATTTTGACAATTTTGACAATTTTGACAATATTGACAATTTTGACAATTTTGACAATTTTGACAATTTTGACAATTTTGACAATTTTGAAAATTTTGACAATTTTGACAATTTTGACAATTTTGACAATTTTGACAATTTTGACAATTTTGACAATTTTGACAATTTTGACAATTTTGACAATTTTGACAATTTTGACAATTTTGACAATTTTGACAATTTTGACAATTTTGACAATTTGGATAATTTAAAAGTGATTTACCTTTAACACGATTTTGTAAGTTTAATGAATTGAATATGTTAGATAATTACTCGGTCCTTTTGATGGCTACTTAATTTATTTTCTGGAGATTTTAAATGCATTGCTTACCTGCGATATACACCACTAATGGATATCTAATCTGATAGAGATTTTATTGCCTATGCGAAAGGCCTCGAGCGATCATCAACTTTTGACCGACTGGCTTAAAACACTTAGCTTAGCTTATATCGATGCGTTTAAGTACTTTTTTTATGATCACACGGTAGCTCAGATGTGATCAAGCCTAATGGATTACCTTTACGAAACAATCGTAGGTCATGGTATACAAAAAAGCTTATCTCGCGATCCAATATTATTAGAGAAGCAAGTGAAATGTATTCAACATTTCGGATTTTAAATCCCGCTCAAATGGGCGAGAAATAAAGGCAAGATTCAACTGATTTAAATTGTGGTCATAACAGGCTAAGTCAATTTGGGGTCATTTTCAAATTTTGCAAACTCTGGGGCCTTTAAAGCTGCGTTTTGGTTCAAAACTGATTCATAATTTTTGGCCAAATTTTGAAGTGAACATTTCATGAGTAAATTTAAACTTTTATGTTTGTGTGAGAAAATTAAAAAATTTTGTTCCACATCACTTTTATTTCGTCAGTGGAACCAAGCCTGTTGAGGGTTTTGGTGGCAATTTATAAATTCTTTAGAGAAATTTTTCAGATAAACACCTTTGTGGAAGGTCGAAACCTCATATCTTATCAGGCAAAAAAAAGTTATTAGCTGTTGATTAGAGGTTTGTCGTTTAGCATTGAAAAACAATCAATTTAACTGACATCACTGCTGATGCCTACCGAGGTATTGCTTGCTAAGTAGTCATGCAATAATCAGGTAGACACCAGCAGTGATGTCAGTTAAATTGATTGTTTTTCAATGGTAAATGACATACCTCTATTCAACAGCCAATAACTTTTTTTTGCCTGATACGTCATGAAGTTTCAACCTTCCACAAAGGTGTTCAGCGGAAAATTTTCTTCAAAGAATGTATAAATTGGCACCAAATCACTCAGACTCAGTTCAACAGAAAAAAACAAAAATTATGTTGATTTTTCAAAACAAAATATTCAATTTTCCCATACAAACATAACAGTAAAAATTTACTTATGTAAACCTTAAAAAATCTGCAAAAAAATCATCGATGAGTTTTGAACCAAAACGAAGCTTTCAAGACCCCAGGGTTTGAGAAATTAAAAAAAGACCCCAATTGGACTCAGTCTATTATAGATAACAAATTTAAGTAAAGAATCACAATAGCTGGTAACTCAACCATCCATTTAAAATTATGGTACATGTATCATGTATCTACATAAAGTAAAACATACATCACTCGAAAATCGTTCCAGCACTCTTCAACTGATGGAAAATTGGATTAATTTAAAATGAACCCACAAACACTTGTTTGCTATTTCCTCTACTTCATCACTACAAAAAGTTCAATCAACAAGTGACGACGACCGATAAATAACCACCAAAGGCTGTCCACGAGAAATGCGAACACATCAAGTTGTACTGAATTTTGAAAGTCCCAATCCAATCGGGTACCCAACCCCGGTGGATGCTTTGGTCGCATGCAGACTGAGAAGGTGGCCGCACTCGTCTGTTCCCCAGGTCAGGGGCGGCGTGCAACAACAACCGAGCGTCTGTTCTCCAGGTCAGGGGCGGCTCAAACAGCGTCTGTCTTGCAGCAAGCGGCTGAATTTATGAAATGCAGCTCCCGCCAGCTAAGTCCAAGATGGCAGCCCCATCGCGGGATAGGGACTTTAGGCTAACAACCTACTGCTCCTGATACCTTATATTGTTACAGAAACTGAGAGAAGAAATAACCGAATTGGAACTTTGGCAACGACTTTTAGCATGAAAACACGGACTAGAATTGGAACTTGGAATGTTTTGACCCTTGCCCAGCCAGGAAAGCTGGCTCAACTTGCTAGAGAAGCTAGCCGCCTCAAGCTAGAGATATTGGGACTGAGCGAAGTCCGTTGGCCTAACACTGGAGAACACAAGACACAGTCCGGGCAAGTACTGCTTTACTCTGGCATACGAGGAGAACATGCTACTCGGGAACGAGGAGTTGGTTTCCTGTTAAGCCCGCAGGCCCATGCGGCCCTCATAAGATGGGAACCGATAAACGAAAGAATAATCGTAGCCAGATTCAGAACACGGGTTAGAAACCTTACAATGGTCCAGTGTTATGCGCCAACTGACGTTGCCGATTTGCAGGAGAAAGAGCAGTTTTACAGTCAATTGAACAGCGTGGTTGAGAGAATTCCGAAGGGTGACATTCAAATCCACTTAGGCGACTTCAACGCAAAGATTGGCTCCGATAATCAGGACTTTGAGCGCATCATGGGGCGCCATGGTCTAGGACAGATGAGCGAAAACGGAGAGCTGTTTGTAGAATTTTGTGGCAACAACAACATGGTGATCGGTGGATCGCTCTTCCCCCATCGACCAGCACATAAGGTCACTTGGGTATCCCGAGATGGCCGAACAGAAAATCAAATTGACCACATCTGCATCAGTCGAAAATGGAGAAGGAGCCTTCTTGATGTCCACAACAAACGAAGCGCAGACATTGCATCCGACCATCACCTCGTCCTTGGCGAGATACGACTGAGGGTTGCGCGTGTCCAACGGCGCGAGGAGAAAGTCGGGTGTCGATACGACGTCCGCCGGTTGGAGAATCCAGAGGTGAAAAGGGCATACGTTGAACAGCTAGAATCCCGAGCCTCGGAACTGCCGACAGACGGAACAGTCGAAGAACAGTGGTGTGGAATCAAGAATGCCTTTATCACGACGAGCCATGGTACTCTCGGTAAAGTTTGTGGAAGACGAAGTGAATGGATGTCGGATGAAACCTGGAGGATGATCGATGATCGGAGAAAGGCGAAAGTCGGAATTGAGCAGGCATGTACCGGGTCAGCCAAAGCAGCCGCCCGCTTACGATATGCGGAGCTGGAAAAGGCAGTTAAACGAGCTTGTAGACGAGACAAGAGAGCCTGGACAAACTCCCTAGCCGAAGAGGGAGAAAGAGCCGCCGCCATTGGAGATATCCGATTATTATATGATATTTCTCGCCGCCTTAGTGGTGCAAGGACTAATGCAAGAATGCCGCTGAAAAACCGAGCAGGTCAGCTGCTGACAGATCGAACAGATCAGCTCAAGCGTTGGACTGAGCATTTTGATCAACTTTTCCGAGTTACAAATAGCAATGGCCAACAGAACCCGCAGCTCGAGGCGCCCACAGTAAGTCGCATTAATGGCGTCAACTCGGAAGCGCCCACGCTGGCTGAAATAGAAGCGGCAATCAAGGACATGAAATCCAACAAAGCGCCTGGAATCGATTGCATTCCTGCTGAAATGCTCAAAGCCGACCCTGCCTTGTCAGCACAAATGTTGCACCGTCTTTTCGCTGACATTTGGGATACTGCAACATTCCCGGCCGACTGGATGCAGGGTATCCTCGTAAAGGTCCCAAAGAAAGGAGACCTAACAGAGTGCGGTAACTGGCGTGGCATAACTTTGATCTGTACAACCCTTAAAGTACTCTGCAAAGTGATCCTGAACAGGATCCAGGAGAAAATCGACGCTACACTCCGACGGCAACAAGCTGGATTCCGATCCGGACGATCATGTGTGGACCACATCACAACGCTACGAATAATACTGGAACAAATCAACGAATTCCAGGACTCTCTTCTGCTGGTGTTCGTTGATTTCGAAAAAGCATTTGACCGACTGAACCACAAAAACATCTGGGCTGCTCTTAGACGACGAGGGGTCCCAGAGAAACTAGTCCATCTCATCGAAGCACAGTACGAGGCATTTTCGTGCAAGGTCTTACACGACGGTGTCTTGTCCGAACCAATCCCGGTAACTGCTGGAGTGAGACAAGGATGTATTTTGTCACCGCTGCTTTTTCTCATCGTAATGGATGAGATCTTGACTGGATCGATTGACTGTAGACCAAACCGAGGATTGCCGTGGAATCCTTCAACCATGGAGCAACTGAACGACCTTGACCTGGCAGACGATATTGTTTTGCTCGCCCAAACACAACAAGACATGCAGAGCAAACTCGACGACCTCACCGAAAGCTCCAAGGCAGCAGGTCTCAAAATCAATGTCGGAAAGACCAAGTCGATGGAAATCAATACAGAAAATCGTTCCAATTTCGTGGTAGCTGGACAACAGGTTGAGACAGTGGAGTGCTTCCAGTATCTTGGTAGCCAGATTACGCCTGATGGTGGTACCAAGAAGGACATCGAAACCCGGATCAGAAAAGCCCGATTTGCGTTTGCGAGTCTCCGAAACATCTGGCGGTCACGCCAGATCTCTCTACGAACTAAGATCCGAATCTTCAACTCAAACGTCAAATCCGTATTGCTGTACGGGTGTGAGACTTGGTGCACATATGCGGTGACGACGCGAAAACTGCAAGTTTTTGTGAATCGGTGCCTGCGGAACATCATCCGCGCTTGGTGGCCTGGCAACTGGATCTCAAACGTTGAACTTCATCGCCGGTGTCATCAAAAGGCGCTAGAAATCGAGATTCGGGAACGTAAGTGGAGATGGATTGGGCACACGCTGCGAAGAGATGAAAACGAGATTTGCAGAGAGGCGCTTGACTGGAATCCAGATGGGCATCGAAGAAGAGGCACGCCCAAAAGCTCGTGGCGGCGAAGTCTAGCCGCTGAAATCCGCACAGTTGACGAGAACCTTGGCTGGCAGCAAGTGAAGACGCTGGCTCCGGATCGCCAGCAGTGGAGATCTTTTATCTCAGCCCTATGCGCCGGTCAATCGGCGCTGGACCCTTAGGTAGGTTAGGTAAAAGTAATTAGTAATATTGTAAAATACAGTGTATTGAATCCTTTTAAATTCAAAATTTTTCTTGACAATTATATGTCGGCCTTCAACTTTTTTTTTCGTGTACACCCAGTAGGCCCATAACTACATTCGGCAACAACAAAGAGGGCTGCGAAATTCCTGAAGTGCAAAAATGACAGCAGAAACCATAAAAAGAACAAAAAGGTTTTTCCTTCCGTCCTCCGGAAGGGCGCGCAAAACAAAAAGCACCAACTACGATTTCGATATCATCCAACATACGAAAAAGAAAAAAATATATAATAAAACCACTCCATGCCATGCCATTTTTCCCATCTAGGCAGGTCCGGATCGGCTTGCTGTGATGGTTTTGTTGTCGATTTCCTACTCGAGCGCTATTTTTAATATTCATCAGCGCGTCGTCGTTCATTCATTCCTCTGTTCATTTGTTGTCGTCGTTGACATCAATTAATACAAAGTGGTTAAAACCCTTCTCAATTGGACAGATGGATGGCATGTTAATTGATGATTGTTGTGCGCGACGCGAAATTGCGTGCCGCGCAATTTCGACATGAATTCCAGCCGACCAGTTTGAACTCGTTGGACAATCGCTGAACGCATAACTGTCCCATAGGCAGTGGGGATCGCAGCATCCTTTGGGCGGTTATGCGGCAATCGAACCGATTGTGGATTGTAAATAAAAGAAGCTGCGCTCAAATAAAAACCGAAAAGATCGAAGCGAATAACTGAGAAGCTCCGATTTGGCGGACTCTTGGGGAAAAAGGTTCCCCCAATCGAGTGTCATGAATAAATGCATAATTAAGCGTTTTTTTTTCCTCTTGCGTTGTAGTATTATTTAATGCGTCACTCAATTTAAGTGAAGGTTGATCGGAATTAATTTTAATTGATTTAAAGAATTTATAAGGGGAAGGAACATCTGGTGCAGGTGTATGCTTTAATGATTTCCGTTATTTCCACCAGAAATTAAGCCTTCGACTCAGTTGAACCAGGTAGTATCTTATTTTACTATAATCTACATATATGTTTCAATAACTTATTTTATTAGATTTGATGATATAATTCTGACCTGACCTTAAAAATTCAGTTCAACAACCTATATAAAGGTAAAACTAACACATGGGAAATTAATATGTGTTTCAAATTTTTCATCATATTTGTATATATGTTTATTTCTTCATCAATAATATCGAATAACGAATTTACACAGAAAAGTAAAATCGTAATTCTAGAACAGTGGAGGAAAAATTTTGCTGTTGCGGTAAATTTCAGTATGTATAAGTTCCACTTACCATCAGGTGGTCTAAGGATTTGAAACATGGTTCAATTTAAAAGATATCATGCTCGTCACTTTCAAATCATCTGGTTACATAAGGATTCTGTATTAGTTTCTTACGTATAGAATGCTGATGTACTTAGAATAAGCTTCTAGAAATTTTTCTGAGCGTATCCGGGCATTTTACCCAAAAAACCTGAGAAAATCGGGACATTAGATTTTAAAATATTTAACTAAAAAACCGGGTAGTATCCGGGCAGATCCGAAAAAAATCCAGGTTAATCTCATATAAATTCAAGAAGAAAAAAATTGAAAATAAACACATGAAAAAAATTGAGGCACAGCTGTTCAATTAAAACTATACATTTTCAAAAAATGTTTGCACGCCTGTTTCCATGAAACAAGTAAAAAAAAATCCTAAATTATGTTAACAAAATTGGCGTTTTATTTCTGATTTTGCTAAGATTGTGGATAAATGTGGGTCAACAGCTGGCATTCTTCCTCGATATCCGGGCAACCGTTCCGGACCGGGCTTTTTCTTTTTTTTTTGCTTAAATAAGAGCAAAGTAAAGTCGTAACTTATGAATCTTTTGTTCAAATATGCCCTGTAGCTTACAGCATAAATACCTATCAAACTTTCTTCTAACGGCTACTACACCGTTCTTTTATCAAGGCATTCCATTTGACGATCATTGACCATGGTATGTCAAATGGGTTGTTAAATTCTTTTTTTTTTTTGATAATTAATTATTCTTAGAGGCTCGAAATTCCGTAGAGAGAATGTTCAGGATCCCACATCGGGCAATCGCTGAGGCTCATTACAGGGTAGGTTAAGAAGTGCGTCTTTAAAAACCGCTTCTGACTGATTCGAGTTTTTTCATAACGCCGATTGAACTTGGTGCCCAAACTTAAATGTTGTACTCCAAACCACAGCAGGCGAGCGAGCTGTGTACAATGGTTGATATGAATAAAACTCTAGTAATTGCTTTTGCTATTTTCGAGCAGTTTTGAGAGTCAAATACTTCAAATGGCATGCATATTTTTTATTCGGAGTTGGTTGAAAATAAATGTACCGCTCTGCTTTTTCATATCTAGTTGAGCTAATGCTTTCGAATTTTGCCATTCTAAAGTTCGAGCTAAGTAAAAGCTATCGAAGCAATTGCTATTTTCTTATTCATGCCACCTAATGCCTTCATAGTGGTAATATCGCAGAATCCACTTATTCATAATCAATTATATTTCAAAGGTCGTTCATAAACAAGTTGAACAGTGCTGGACCCAAATGACACCCTTGAGATACTACAGAAGAAACAGTGAAGTCTTGGAATTTTATTTGACCCTGTCGAACGAATGCAGTTCTGCCTCGGAGATATGATTCGATCCATTTTACAAGCCAAATTGGGAATCCGGTCAAATGCCTTCGCAAAGTCCACGTATAAAGCATCTACTTGCTTTTTATTTGCGAGACAACCGCTGGTAAAGGGGACATATTTACACTATTAAGTTCGACAAAGTAGATCACTTTTTGCGAAATCCATGCAAACATTCATCAATGATGTGTGACAAGACTGGGCTCATTGCGTTGAAAATTAACAACTCCAAAACCTTTGCAAGGCAATTCAGTAGGGGAGAATGAGGATACTTGATCCCTGGGGATACTTGATTCCTTAGCTATATCTCGAAACTGGAACGTCTTACAAAGATCAAATGTTCTAGAAAAATGTGCCAAAATGAGGAAAATAACAATGCTTGTAGTTTAAAAATTTTTAACAAAATAATTGTTTGAGTAATTGAATTTTGTTTGAAAAATTTCACAAAATGTAACTTGAAGATCTTTTTTCATCACTTTAAAATGTTCCTTACATGGGAAAATTACGAAAAAAATATTTGTTCCAATGTATCAACCGTTCGAGCGTAAAATGAACTTCATAATGCCATATATTCAAAGCGATGGAAAACTCCCAACTTTTTTCAGAAAAAGTTTTCTAAAATGTTGATTATGGGTACAATTGATCCCCTAGAGTTGGGTACAATTGATCCCCCTTTCAAACGGCATATTCTTCTTCTGAATTGATTGTTATGATTGCTGATTACGAAATTACCAATATTTATCCAAAAACTAATAATTATCAAACAATTGTTTGAAGAAAAGAGAAAAAATAATTAATTTTCTCTTAATTATAAAAAAAGCGCCTTAAAGTATGCAATGTTATTAGCGTTGAGACAAAGTTATAGAATTTTCTTCTTATGTCTGCTATAAATTGTGAAATGAGAACACACTTGACCAAAATAGTCAATTAACATTCTATCTTGGGGTTTTGTTTGATTTTTCTACAAGGATTAGGGCTTCCTGAATAAAAGATCAAGTCTCCTTCAATAGGGGATCAAGTCTCCCCTAACTTCAGAAAAATCGCAATATTTTTACTCCCACGAAAATGCTTCTAGTTCATTAACGGGTTCAAGTATCGTTCTAATTTTTGGAGCAAAGAAACTTGAAGTTACAAGCTGTCAGAAAATGTCAAAGACGGCAAGTTGCTATATTTTCCCAAAAAGATATGGTGAAAATATGAAAAGGGGATCAAGTATCCCCACTCTCCCCTATAGGAATAGCACGGTAATGTTCAACGAGATATATTCTACTGGATTTGTAGATGGGTGTAATTGCAGCGGTTTTCCAAAATTTTGGGAAGGTGGGTAATTCCAAAGACTTATAAAAAAATCATGCTTGCCGAAGGTGCAAGAGAGTTACAGCATCGTTTGATAAATAGCGGGGCAGGCCATCAGGATCAGCACCTTTCTCACGTTGTTAGGGGAAACTCTTATTTCAGTAATGCTGATATTCAACGAGTTTACTGAAGCCAAGTGTTGAGTCCCATAAGTAATGATATGGTCAACGAACGTAGTCTCAAAGAAATCTGTGCCCAGCTAAACAGCTTCTGCCGTATTAGTTGAGTGGCGACTTGCATACGACAGGTTCTGTGGAAGTCCAGAATAACCTTTTTGGTTCATTCCGTAGCTCCAAAAATGATGATGGTTTATTTTTGAATTTACGTTGGATATCGGCTAAATAACGACAGTAGCAGGAATCCTTAAGTTCTAAGTATTCCAACTCAGATAATCTGACATTTTGTTTTGAGGCATCCGTGGGATTGCGTCTAATGTAATTTTTTTAGCTTCCCTTAGGTGGTTTTTAAATCTAGATAGCTCACGATTTCACCATCGTGATCCATGATCGTAGTCCCTGAATTCGGATCCTGACTACGACCCTGGATTCCGATGTTGAAAATAATCCCGAGATTTTTTTTTATCTTGATTCTGATGCCAGATTCTAAGACGGACACTGGTCTGGAATGTTTGCGAATCCAGGATGCTAAATCGGACTTGGGTATCCTTATTTTGGATGAGAAATCTTTAAAAGGTGAGGAATTTCTGATCGAATAAAAAATCGAATTTATCAATCAAAACAACTCCTTGCACTTCAATTATTTTCATTTGGTACAGAAACCGTAGTGATAATCTTTTTATAAAGAAAGTTAGAGTATCTAACTGTTATTTTGGCTATTTTTAAGAACAACCGTTTACCAAACAATTATTATTTATCAGCTTCAAAAACTTTAGCGAAATTTGAGTGATAAACACGCCTGAACCTGCAAGAATGTGCCAGAACAAAATAATTGTTAAATGCAAAACAAGTGGTTTTCGGCATCAAAAAAGTGTTATTGAAAATCACTCCATAAGAAAGTAAATTTTGAACCTTCGCACTACTGGTCGGTAGATTTGACGTTTGAACGAGTACTACCAAGCTACTACTTGCAGCGACTGTAGAATACCATCTAGTGTCTGTTTACCGCGTGAAACATTCTCTCCTTGATGGTAGGTACATGGCTATCAAGCTCTTTTGAGCGTGCTCCGCTTTTTGAGCTAATTTTGGCTTGTGCTGTTCGAGCCAACGCCTGCTTGCTTTGTGCACACGTAACTTAAAAAGGGATTGTTGCGAAAATTATTAAAATCAATGTTAGAGAGTTCTAGTAACTTTTAAAAGTAACCAACACTAGTAACTTTTTCAATGTTACTAGTGTTACTGTGTACAAAGAAAGCAGGCGTTGACTCGAACAGCACCAATGAAAACAAGCTCAACAAACTTGAATCCATTGAGCCAACAAGTTCAAGCTTCTCTGGAGGCATGAGCTAACGTATTTTCGAGCCTAAAATAAAAAGCTTTATGGTTTCTTCCAAAATAGAGAGTAGCAATACGAAGCTCCAGAGAAAAACGATTGAAGCTTCGTCGATTGCTTTGTAAGCGGAGCTATGAAATAATTGAGCAATAGAGCTCGCTCAAATGAGCTTGATTTTCAATCCCTGCTATATAGTGATCCCTGACCTGGACTTTCTAATCCTGAATCTGGATTTTTTCCCGATTTACTATCCAGATCAGGATCGTGGAAATTCAATTCTAGATATCGATCCTGAATTTTGGGTTCGGATCCTGAACTTGAATCTTGAACCCTGATCTCACACTGTGATCATAAATAGAACCCGATTCCGAAATCTGGATCAAGGATCATGAATCAGGATTTGAGTTTCCTGATTTAAGGATTATGATCAACCATAAATGGATTAAATTGGAAAGAAATGTCTGCTCGAATAATAAACCGAATTCATCAATCAAAACTATTCATCTACTGTTTTCATTTTACACAGAAACCGTAGTGGTAATCTTGTTTTACAGAAGGTTAGTGTAGATATAGGTCTGGTATAGTTTTGTTTCCTTGTAAGTTCAAAAATGCTCGTCAGGAGTATGTAGGTATTTAACCATCATGTACAGTATAACCCATAACAAATGCGAAAATTTTTAGGAATCGGTTTTGCGTTGTTTTAGACGATTCAGAGGATATTTTTATGTGGATACATTCATCTGTCAATTGACGTAAACAATTTTGTAGTACAGTATACGCTTAAAGTACACTAGAGTGCTCCAAACTTGTATGGGAAATTTAAATCTGTGAAATATTATGCGCTGTAGGCTGAAATTGATCCTAGGCCTAGTACAAGATCCCATGCCGAATTGAGACCAGATCTGACCACAAAATTCAACCATTTTGGTTGCTCTAGATTGCAAAATCGTTAGATTTGTCAAATTTTTATGATAGTTTTAAGAGTAGTTCAGACGAAACTTTAGAGGAGAGTTGGAATACTTGATCTCTGTTTCCTAATCTGACTGTTATCGAAATGCGGTCTTGAGATAAAATATTTGTCATAATTTAAGCTTTATGAAAAACCAAATCTACAGAAACGGATTTGAAACTCTTTAACTATTTTATTTGGGCGTAAGGCAAAGGCCTGTGGATCCTCTCAATCAAAAATATGTCTAAAGGCTTCCTGCTATGAGGTGTTGGCTTCAATGTCAAGAGTCAGTTTTTGAATCGTGTTAACATCAAGAAAAGTGTGTTTAAACCTTGGTAACAGATTTTCTCATATTTTTATGGGTCATACTGTAGATCACAGTAGGAAGCTTAAGCTTTCAATAATTCAGGAAAGTTATTTAAAAAAAACCTTGTCAAATACTTTGAGCCAATCGATATAAATAGCATATATTTCTAGCTCCTCGCTCATTGCAGTATGATAGATAGCTTATCATATTCAAGTCGGGATGAATAAACTTCCTAGGTTTGACACCCCTAGATGGAAAACAATATTAGGTCCCAATCGTCCGTCTTCTCATCTTCAGACCATATTAACGAATATGGCCAGAATTTCGATAGAAGCGGCGTATTTGTTCTTGATTCAATCATGGTATCATAAACTATAAAGATTGTCTGTGTTCAATACATAAAAACTCACGATGTCGAAAAAACACTTACTAAAACCATGGATTTTGAGAGTCCCCGGTGTCAATTGGATACAAAATTCCCGTCTCCGATATCCATTCAAAAGAAGAAATCAATTTCATTAACAGATTAATTTTTGTTTAAAATGTACCCTCTAAATGATTCTTGAGATTCTAGGAACGTGTTCTTAAAGGTTATTTGAAGTATAAGTTCATCAAATTTAATTAAAATTTGCGCAAAAAATGTTTGTTTTGTGATGAAAGAGCACATAATCCGTGATATACTGTAGGTTCATTGAAATAACCAAAACCCGGAAACCGACGGGAAAAAGGTAGTTCTGACCTATAAATACACCCTTATGGGGAATTATTTTCGGAATCAAACTAGTATGCATGCAAATTTCTCTACGTATCACACGCGAAACTCTATCAGTTTCGCTTCTAAACGACATATTGGTTCTAGGAGAGGCGTTTCATCATTTCCGGGCTACTAGATCTAACCATCAAAATATGTGTAGCAATTAGACGCATTCTTTCTTTCTTTTGAAAGCAGTCTACTTAGATATCGACGATTACGACGGGTGCAGTAGTGTTGTTCTACAGAAAATGCTCTAGAAAGACCAATACAGAGCGTTCTAGCTCTAGAGCTCCCTGAATTGCATTCATACGTCTACGATTGTGGTGTGCAGTTTGGATCCGGTGTGTTGCATGTCATCTAATACGCCAACACCTGGTACTAAGGTATCGTGGATTTCCTTTGTAAGAGACCCACGCAATCTATGTCTATTGTGTTTTCATCTAATTAAAAAGTTCAAGCAGGATAGAGGAACCATTTTGTTTTTCTATTTGTTCACTAGAAAATGCCAAAAAAAACCAACGGAAGACAATCATCAGGCTCACCAAAACGGTCCAACAGTGATAGTGTTCTTGCTTTTGGTTCTTACTAAAACGGTAGACGTGGTTCTTGATGTTGTTTTTGTTTTTTTTAAAGGGACAAATCGAAATGTCCAAAATAAACAAAATGCAGAAGAGGTAAAACAAAACTCAAAATGAAAGGCAATTTTCGGATGGGTGAATATGAAGAATGGTAAAGTTTATTTTTAATAAATTCAAAGAGAAAGACAGAGGGAGGAGCATGTTAGAGAGAGCAAATAGAGAGATAAAAATGTAAGAAAAACAGAGAGAGGGAGAAAAGGGTTTGAAAGAAAGAGACAGAGAGAGCGAGAGAGTAACTCAGAATATTCTTTCCGGGCGAATAAAACTGGTGATAGGAGGAATGTACCTGAACATTTTAAACCCTGATGCGCGATCCCATGCAGCATCGAACCACAGTGATCGCAAAATGTTGGTGTTATGAAAGTATATCCTTGCCATTTATGCGGATTTTGTGCCTACAGGAAAAGAGAAAGAAAGGTAACCAAACGGAAGAAAGAGACAGGTGGGAAGAAAATGGTGTTTTTTTTCTCTTGTGATTTTGATCTTAGCTGATGATTGGGGGACTTGAAAGATTGTTGTTTATGTTGAGAAGCACTGATTGTGATAAAGAAATTTTTCATGATGGTGAAAGCGGTTGTGAAGATGCAGTTCGGCTAAACAAAGTATTGTCATCGGATATTTTATTATTCGTTTATTTTTAAGTTGAAACAGCTAATCGTTGTTTTGGTAGCTGTCTTTGTAGATATAATTCGTTGTTTTAACAACATTTGGGATTGGTAAATAATTGCTTTTTCCTTGGTTAAGTTCGCTTTTATCGACGGATGTTGTCGACTATCCGTTACCGAACTCGTGTTGGGAATTTCTAACACTTGCGTTTTTAGTAAATAAAAACTACAGCTGATATTTTACCTAAGCAACATACCCAAAAACTACTGCTACATTCAGGCTTAAACAAACACTTAAACTAGTCGAACATTATTAATAGATAGAGAAAGTAAGCAAATTGGTAAGAGATATAGATTTAACCGATTATTGACAATTCATCAACGATTTTTCAGCGAAAATTTTTGTACTACATATTCAATGACTTATATCGGTACCAATTGTTTAAAGTCATTCAACAGAATTCCACCAGAATTGACAATAATAGGCGTCAATGAAAGAATTGAGAGATAGCGATGCAATTAACAACTATTATAAAGATCGTTATAGAATACTGTTAGCAGAAAGCGAAAGATTTTTTGTGTTATGTTGTTTAAAAAATATTCAGTGTACATTCCTAAAGTAGATTTGTTTCCTAATCAAACTTAAACTTAATTAGAACAATACTGAACAAATTAAAGAATAAAACCAGAGAAAAAAAAACTTTCTTCAAGTACCGAAAGGGTTATAATTAAAATTAAAAATTAAAAAACTTTCTCCAAGTACCGAAAGCGTTATAATTAAAATGTAAACAATAACTCATCACAATTAACGTCCGAAACGACCCAGCTAATCAAAGTAGCCCACGCTCAGCCAAACAAAGTACACATTCTCGAGCATTTTGAATACAGTACCGTCTCGTACTGTACCACAATGCTCATAAACGAGTCGTTTGAAATTATATTTTCGTTGAAATATGACACATCAAACTATCAAGACACAAATGACCCGCCGCCGCACATCAACCGTCATCGTAAAACGACCGTGCTAATTTTGCCAGAAAAACGGTCATAAATTATACCCCTGCACCGTTGCTGCTCATCATCCATCTCAGTCATTCGGAAGGGATGAAGGATCAGGCGGAAAAAAACTGTAACGCCGCCGAGCAATTGCTAGAAAATTTCTCGGTACTCTCGAGGAGGGAAAGGAAAAACTTGCTAAACAAAGTGTTTACTGCGAGAGCGCCAGGAAAATCACGCAATCAAAGCTTACCGCGGAATGTGTAATACTTCGTACTTGCATGTCGAGAAAACAGCGCCTACTTGGTTCGGGGAGGAGAAAGACAAAACAAAAACGGCTAGATGCGTCCCGCGGTGTGGTGCGGTAATTTAACGCCAACTTTGATCGAGAAGACGATAGCGGAGGAAATATATGAGAGTAATCCATCATCTTAGGGAACAACATATTATTGAACCTGGGAAGACCTTAATTTTTCCAAAAAGTGAGCTTCGTTCGACACAAGACGGTGAGTTTTGATCATTATTTTGGAAACTGAATAAAATCGAGAAATTTTTAATTTTTTATGCTAAAAAAAATTTTTAATTCAATATGCTAACCGAAGTATTTTTATGTTAGAATGTTTTTTGTTGAAAAAAGTTCTTAAAATCTCCAATAGCCTACAGAAGGAGTCCTCGGAATAACTTATCCAGAACTAGCTATAGAGGGTCCACCATAAAAGAAGTTGCTTCATTTAAACAGCTGTCTGGCTTGCGCAGATACAAATAGTGATCGTTACAACAGATTTTAGTCCATATTATTTCAAAGCCCTAAAGCACTAAATATACAATTGTTACTACTAGAAACATAGCGTTACGAAAGTTTTTTTTTACTGTGAAAGAGAACGCTGAATCTCATTTCTAAAATCTCTAAAACACGGCTGTGGCTCACAAGAACAAAGTTATAGCTGACTAATGATTTTCATTTCGTCAACCCTTTATTTCATGCCAACAGAATGGTCAAAAATATTAGAGTTCAGGTGAATGAATTGATTTCCAGTGACCTGAAACAATTTTCTTAAATCTTTTATTCCTAAGGACAACTCGAAGACCATCTTCAGAAGACTATCTTCAGGAGACCCTCTTCAAAAATCATCTTCAAAGACCATTTCCAGCAGCCCATCTTTAGAAGTCTATCTTCAAAAATCATCTTCGGAAAATCGTCTTCAGAAGGACTTCTGGAAACCATCTTCAGAAATCATTATTAAAAAACAAATTATATAAGACCATCTTCAAATATCTTCCTCAGAAGACGATTTTCAGAAGACAATTATTAGAAGACAGTCTTTAGAAATCCATCATTAGGAGATTATCTTAAGAAGACAATTTCAAAGTCCGCCTTCAGAACACAATCTTTAGAAAACATTCTGCAACGATTATCTTCAGAAGACCACCTTCTGACGACCCTCTTCAATAACCATCTTTAAAAATAATTTTCAGAAAACCTTCATCAGAAGACCATTTCCAAAAGACCATCTTCTGAACACCACCTTCAGAAGACCATTAGCAGGAGACTAGCTTCAGAAGTTCTTCTTAAAAGACCATCTTAAGAAGAACATGTTTAGAAGACCATCTTCGAAGATAATCTTCAAGACCATCTTCAGTTCCTAAGGACAACTCGAAGACCATCTTTAGATGACCATCTTCAAACATCATCATCAAAGACCGCCTTCAGAATACCATCTTCAGAACACATTCTTCAAATATCATCTTCAGAAGACTATCTTCAGAAGACTCGCTTCAAAAATCATCTTGAAAGACCATATCTAGCAGCCCATCTTTCAAAGAACTTTTTCTAAACTCATCATCGAAAAACCTTCTTCAGAAGACCATTATTACAAAACCAACTATATAAAACCATCCTCAAAACCCTTCCTCAGAAGGCGATCTTCAGAAGGCAATAATCAGAAGATCACCTTTATAAGTTCAGATCACCCTTTAGGAGACTATCTTAAGAAGACAATTTCAGAGTCTGTCTTCAGAACACAATCTTCAGAAAACATTCTTTAAAAACTATCTTCAAAAGACCACCTTCAAACCATCTTCAAAAACCATTGGCAGACCATCATAAAAGGCCTTACAAAAAAAAAAAATTTCTCAGAAAACCTTCATCAGAAGACCATCTCCAAAACACCATCTTCTGAACACCACCTTCAGAAGACCATTATCAAAAGACTAACTTCAAAAGTTCTTCTTCAAACACCATCTTAAGAAGATCATCTTTAAAAGACTTACTTTGACATTTTTAAGAACCTTTAGAATATCTCTAGCATTCCATCTTAATGACACAATCTTCAGAAAACCATTCTCACAAGACCATTTTCAGAAGACCCTTCTCAAATATCATCTTCAAAAACAAACTCCACCTCCCCATCTTTAGAAGGTTTTCTTCCAAGTTCATTTTAAGAAGACCCTCTTTAGAAAACCATTTCAGAAAACCATCTTTAGAAAACCATCTTCAGAAAACCATCTTCATAAGACCATCAAAGAGCAACAAAGAGAACATTACAGGAAGTGCTCGTGTGTACGCGATACTCCAGCTTGAATTTTCAATTTAGTTTAAACTTATTAAAATGTAATTTATGATGCTGACCTGTAAATTTTAAATTGGTTATTTTCGTTGAACCTATAATATCGTTCATAATAACTTTAGATTGCCAGCGAGGAATATACTTTTCAAGGTTTCAGTCTTAATTATTTATAGTCTATCGGCTGAGACCATTGATAAAATGTTCCTAGCTGGAAATCTGAAGTCAGTATGAACTTTGGAACAGGTTCAACGATAACAATTTATTTTTAATTTACAGGTCAGCATCCGTAATTATATTTTTAGAAATTGAAGCAAAATTCGAAATTCATATTCGAGTATTTGATCCAGATCGGATCACGAGAAGGGGCGCTCAACGAGCCTGAAATTTGTATGGGATTTTTTCTTCAATAACTTTGGTCCCCTTCGGCTGATTTCTGTTAAATACGGATTTTCTTGAAGCCCAAACTATGTGAAATATTTCATCAAAAAACAACATTTCAATAAGAGTTGAGATAAAAAAGGTTATAAGGCTTCAATAATGGGCTAAAAATTTTAAGGGTGGTATCATCGTTGTTAATGAGTCGTGACAGTCGAACATATTGACACCTAAAGTTAGCCCATTTTTTGAAGCCTTTTTTATCTTAACTCTAATCGAAATGTAGTCTTCGGAAGAAATAATTGTCATAACTTGAGGAAAAACCCATATTCAAGCAAAATCGGCCAAAGGGAAATAAAGTTATAGATGAAAAACTGGATGTTCAGGTTTCTTCCGAAAAAAAATGTCTCAAAATCCTATACAAAAATCAGGCTCGTTAAGCGACCCCTTCCCGCGATGTGATCTGGCCCAAATTTTGCATGAGATCTCGTAATAGGACTTGAATAAATTTTAGTCTGCAGCGCATAACTTTTTCAAAAGTCGGGGCATTCCAACCAATTTAGGCCAATTTCGAAATTCATGTTGGAGTATCGCGTGTACATGAGCACGTCATGTGTTGTTTTCTTTGAAAGTATATCATAGATCAATATAACCTAGGGTCCACTAGTGAGATTGAATTTTTCCCGAGGTAATACTGTATCGTCTGAACAAAGATAAAAAATTCTGTGTTCAAGAAGATATTTTAGAATTTGAAGTAAGGAATTCGTACGTCGAACATCGTTGCGAGAAGGCGTCAACAAATTTTATGGTAAAATTAAGACCCAAATGCTTGCAGAAAAGGAGGACTTTATCATCTATACGGAGACACTACTCTAGAGACAAAATGAAACAGCAACTCCATACATACACTCTTATTTCTTTAGCAACCGTAGAAACACGCATTTCGCCAATATAACCTATGAGTGTATTAACCTGTTCAGCTCCACCCCCTCGTAACCCTCATCCGTCCCAGAATTTTGTACTCGTTACAGTCCCTGGAGTTTCAATTTGACACTCCTGACTAAAAGCAATATATCTCTCAAGTTTTACAACCGATTTTTACAAAATTTATAGTTTTGGAAACCTCGTAATGTAACTCAACTATGTTTGGTTATTGAAAAATTTAAGTGATGTAGATGTATAATATCTGATGAATACATTTGGGTAACATTACGAGGTTTCCATAACTATAAACTTTGTATAAATCGGTTGAGAAACAAGAGAGATATAGCGGTTTTAACCTTTAACCTACGAGTGCCTCACAAAACGGTGGAAAACAGACCGCAGAGCCATAGCGTTCACACGACAAACCAGCTCTCATTTGATCTCCATGGATTTGTCGCGCTTTACAAAGCGCTCAGTATGATAGGTCTGCGCTTTTTCCATGGAGATCCAATGAGAGCTGGTTTGTCGTGTGAACGCGTTGCGTTGCTTGTAGCTTCAGCATGACATCAGCCTAAGAAGACTGACCGAAGTAGGCTGACCTAATCGGCGGAGAGCTGTAGAGGAAGGTGCAACCCCTCTCACGGTTTAGGCTTGAAAGTTAGAGAGTAATCTACTAGGGCAATTCCAATTCTGGAGGGCAGAGATGCCATTCGCCAGCGTGTAAAACGGAGAAAGGAGAAGTTGAATACCGCAGTGCGATGGCCACAAAACACCACGGGGAGTTTTTTTTTGTTTCTCTCCACATATTGTCCGCAACCAGGTTTCGAGAGCCACACATAACTAATTCCAAAACACAGGGCCGTTTGATTCTAATTCTAGCCACGAAAACCCAAAAATACAAAAACAAACACGATGGTGTACATAAAAATAGCATCAACAACACAGGGATGCAACCTTATTCAACCCGTGTCGAGAATATCTATCAGATTTAAGTTTTTTTTGGTCAGATTTAGGCATTCATCGCCATCGTATCGGTAAATTCTGCTTATTCTGAACCATATCGAGCATCTTCAGGAGTTCCTCAAGGGAGCCACCTGGGACCTCTACTTTTTATAGTGTTAATGAACAGTTTACCTGAATCGCTTTCGGAGGCACTGGTATTGATCTACGCCGATGATGTGAAAATATTTTTGCCCGTAAAAAAATCGACGACTGCCGAACTCTTCAATCGGATTTGGATGCGTTCTCTGATTTTCTAGTCAGAGCAAAACTAAAATTGAATAATTCAAAATGCGCAGTCACATCCTTTACCAGAAGCTACTCTCCGATTCAGTTCACGTATTGTTTAAGCAGGGAAGCGATAAGTAGAGTTTCCAGCGTACACGACTTAGGCGTAAGACTAGATTCCAGTTTGACCTTCAGAGATCCCATCAATAGCCTCGCTTCGGATGGTCTCGCGATGTTAGGAGTAGTGAGGTTCTTTGCTGGTGAATTAAAAGAGCCATACACAATTAAATGCCTGTATATTAGCTTGGTTCGATCGAAGTTTGATTTTGCAAGCATAGTTTTGAGACCCGTGTACCAAGTACATATAAATCGATTAGAAGCTGTCCAGAAACGGTTTGTGAAATTTGCGGTAAGAAATCTTGGTTGAAGAGAGCAAATGCTAGAGTATGAGAGCTTATGTCATTTATTGGATTTGGATCTGCTAGAAAATCGGCACCGCATAACCGATTTAAAATTCTTCCTGAGAATAGATCGAGGCATCATAGATTCGTCCTTTCTACGGTCCCGCATAACAACGAATTTCAGTAGTTTGATCTTAAGAAGACGCAGGCGCTACACCGTTGAGAATCGAACAACAAATTACAGCCGTAACAAGCCAACGCACCTATACATGAGGGAAGAAAATCGCATAAATAACATAATTGACTTCAATTCAAGTGTAAAGACAATTTTAAACATTCACATAATGTTTTTAAGACGACTATTATATTTAAAATAGTCTTAAGTTTGCGGAATGACGGGCTCAGCCCACATATCCATCAATAAACTAACTAACCAAGTTGAAACCGATCGAAACTAGTTGAAACCAATCCAGCTCGGCAGGAGGATTCGTTTCGACCTAGTAGAAATCGATCGAAGTCAATTGGAAAAAGACAGGTGATCAACTTTCTAACTGTTTCGACTCATTTCGATCAGACTTCATTGAGCAGACATAGAATCGAAAACCGAACTGTCCTGCCTGCTTAAGGATATCCGGATAGTGTAGTTTCCTTCAAGCTGCAAGCAGTGTCTTTCGACGACAATTCCTGGGATAATTTGAAAATTGTATGAGTCCACATGCCTCATTTATTGTTTCCTATTAAACGAATATTCCAAGCATCGCTGGACAAAGTTGTCTCTCGTGTGTGTACTGATTGGCGTTATCAGGATGCTCAACTGTTATTCCGAACACTTTGATTTTAATTCATCGAGGGATTTATTTAATAGAAGAATTTTGACAGCCTCTAGAACAGTGGAGTGTTTAATCATTTTTTTATACCTCGCGTGAGCCTTCATTACGTTGGTATGAAACATCTTGAAAACTCACAAAAAACTGCTGCAAAAGTTATCGAAACAACTTTAAAATTTGCATTTCCAATGAAGAATATGTTTTCTGGAAAGCAGTTGCGCCAGTTTTTGAACTTTTTTGTAAGGAAACTCTTTGTTTACATTTTTCATACGATGTAATGAAAGCTCACGCGAGATATATCATTTAAACTATTTTGTATTATATTCTTTATTCATCAACATGTGATCTGTTGATATGTTATTAAATAAATAAATCATAGCTTGAGCAACTGGGAGTGGTGAAGTTTAGAAATTTAAGTTTCTTAGGTGTATCACGCAAGGGCCTTGAAAAGGTCTGGTCTAACTTAGCAAGGTATCATATAGTTGAGAAAAATAAAAATGATGTGTTTGAAAAACAACGTGTTCAAGCCTATCGATCTTCTTAAATCCTCTCCTCACAGTGAAATGTGAACCAATCGGAACAGTGTTCCGTCAATTTGAAACATACGCTAATCGATTCCCATCAAATTAATTTCTAACCCAAGCGCCAATGTTAAGGGGGGGGTAGGGTCTAGCGGGTATAAAAAAACACCATTTTCACGATTTTTTTCTAGAGCTATCGTTCAAACAAATGTATTCAAATTTTTTGCATTATACAAAGGATTGTTAAAAGAACATTTAGTTATTTTTTCGTAGAAAAATATTGAAAAATGAGCCAGTGACGGAGCATTTTCGAGGATGCCTTTTAGAAAACAGGATTTGCGGTGGACACTGTATCTCAGCACAGAATCATCTGAAGTAAAACAATCGGAGCAAAATATTTTTAATAGATGTTTTTCTGGACCCCAACGTTTTTGTTTAACTTAAAAATATTTTTATGAAATTTTTGTGGCTGTTTGAAGTGAAAACTACGATTTTTCGCTTAAAAATCCGCCATTTTTCACCTCTAAAATCTCCCCAAAGTAAAAAAAATCAAAAAAGAAAAACGTTGGGGTCTGGTATTTGATATGTAGAATATATGTTCCAAATTTGAAAAGAATCGGATAAGTAGTTTTCAAATGACGATGTCCACGGACTTTAAAAATGTGCTTTCGAGAAAAACGCGTTTGAAGTTTCTGCTCTTGCATTCTTGCGGTATTAGATAGGAGGGGATAAAGGCCTATAACTTCTACAGTTTTGCTTCAATTGACTTGAAAATTTGACACAACATTCTTGAAATGTTTTACAATAATAAAATAAAAAAATAAAAAAATCGATTTTTTGAAAGTGTTAGACCCTACCCCCCCCCTTAAGCGTCGATTTCAGTCCCCATTTCCTCCGTAGCTGGGTGCTTAGATTCAGGGGTTTAGGTTGATGAAATTGCAACCGAGCCGGCTATTTACTACCTACTACTGTATGTAATTTTCTTATCAAGATTGTTCTCCCTAACTAACATGCAATTTTCTCCAGAACAGCACACGCTTCCATTATTCCAATAGCAATAACCAACAATACCTAGGCTAAGAGTACCTTGTACAACAACACGGGTTGAGTAAACAAATCGGAAGAACGACAACCTTCGACACGGTGCTGATCTCAGCAGGCTGGCTGGCTGACCAGACCCAAAACGACCGGTAGGCCGCTTTTCCTCCGCTTTTCTTCTCTGACTGTATTGGCTTTAGTCGTTGTTTTGTTAGTTACACTTTTGGCTCGTCTAATCGGAACGTGACCTCAGGAGGCTTTGACTTTATACCTATACCGATACCTACTTCGATTCGAACAACAGTGAGATGAAATAGTAGACCCGACTTCATTCAAGTGGTGTTTACCAATGTCCAACTTTGTTTACCAAATAATCGAAATAAACAAATTCCGTCAACATTGGAGGGAAGGTGAAAAAAAATCTTAGGCCGATCGATTCTAACGCTGCCATGCCGGCAGGAAAACGAGAGATCCGGAAAAATTCTCCACACGATGGTAAGTACCTACTGATTATGTATGATGATGTATTTTTTCGTTCTGGATCCCAGAACTAGGCGTAGATTTTTGATAGAGACCTATGATGAATTGATCTGTACATTTTTAAGCTAAACAAAAGTGATGTTTGAGTGTCAAATGTATTTCACAGTTCTATAAACTTCCCCTTAATTTATTTCAAACAGGATTCGTACTTTGTTGTGCTGCTGTTTTTTGGCTCTTCGTTTCGGACGTTTTCCCGTCAGGAAAATTTCGGCTCACTCGGGTCAAACCAGCCGAGTGATTGGTGTCGTTTTGGGAATTTTGTTTACCCACTCTGTTAGTGCTCTGTTTGAATAATAAATATCCCTCCAGCTAGCTAGCTAGCTAGCCAGCCAATCTCGTCTGGCCGGGATGAATGTATTTAATAGATTGAGTGCGTTAGGATTGCTCCAAATGTGGGTGTGTTTGAATAAGTGTGTGGATGTTTGTGTTAGTACTTGTTGTGATGCTAGATTTCGAATAAATTAGTAGACGCACATGTAGCAGAATGAAATATTTGCCAAATACATTTGAGAGATATACTACGAGAGTAAATGAAAGAGTCAGAAGTATTGATTGAAGCATCAAGCCCAAGGTGAAGTATAGAAGAGAAAGATTAGACAAAAAGTTGTTCGAGAACAAATAGAGTTAAACACAACCCAAATGCATTCAGAATAAACGTTTTGTATGGGGGTATTTTAGAATGGGATGTTTAGTTTGAGCTGTTTGAATAGTTTTTCCGATTTTTTTTTAATGTTTTTGTTTAGTTTTATAATGATTAAAAGTTTTAAAAATAAAATGACAACAAAACGTCAATGAAAGTAACGATAAAACAAAAAACAGAACAAAAATATAAGTAAAGAAAGTGTAGAAGAAAGAAAAAAAAACTAGTCAGTAAACCATGATTACCTGTACACTTAAGCCCTTGGTGGATTAAACCGTATAATAGCGAACCACAATGGTCGCAAAAGGTGGGACTTGAGTATGTCGACTCTTTAAATTCATGTTTGGTACGAGTGTCCTTGGAATGACATTGTTGTTTATGTAAGTAACGAAAAACAGAAAATTAATCTCTATTCTACACCGAAAATCATCGATTAAGATGATCAAAAATATATGTTTTTGTAAAATATTAATTAGTCCAAACCAGAATAGAATAGAAAAAGAAAGGTTTTATTGTGTATTTTTTTAAGAAAAATTGATTCGTAAAAAAAATTCTCGCCATTTTTTTTAATTAAACCAAATCAAACGGTGAATCTTGTTGAGTGTTGTGACAGCGATTCTCTTTCGCGATTCGCAATGATGTTAGAGATGCTTCTTCTATTCTAGGGTGACTGCGCATAACATGTCGTAGCTGTTTCTTTCGAATTTCAAACTGAGATAGACTTTTGACTGATACTGTTGCTTGTTGTTGTTGTATCGAAAATCACTATTCTATTCTAGGATATCAAAAACGACTTGCAGCAAACTTTCCATTTTTTCTCAATAGAAATAACAACTGTTCAAACTTATACGATCACACCATTCAAAGCCGTTCGAAACGATAAAAAAATTACAATAATCTAAACAAAAATTTATTTTTTTTTTTTTGCAATAGCTGCAGCGATTTCGTTTTTTCATCTTTTTGCATCCGGCAGCATCATAAACCGATTAAAAATATTGCAAATCGAGCATAACTTTCACATGATTTCTGTTTTTTTTTTTTCACTACTAAACAATATCAAAGTCAAGCATGCATAATGTAGGTATGTATCATCGAATCATTCCGTAATACTTATTCAGCAACTAACGCTAGAACTCGAAGCTGCGAGAATAATATCAAAATTCAACCTTCAGTAACGATTTTCCAAAACAAAATGACAAATACAACTGTATTACGAAAGCAGCTAATCTTCTCTTTTTCTATCCCTTGTGCGTTTGAGGTTATGAAATCCGTCTTGTTCCGTTGAATTCCCTCAGAACATTTTTCGATTCTATTCTAACCAAATTATTTTTCAACAGTTGACTGTTTCGTTTCCAAGTTGAACATCAACATGGACGGATATGGTTTTTGTTTCTAGTGATTTGTATAAACGGATAAAAACAGAGACCAACGAATCGGAGTCTTGAAGTACTTACGTCTGAATCGGCTCCCTTATCCGCACCCGGACACTTGAAGGTGACGTACTCGTGGCATCGCTTGTGGACGACGAAGGAGCAAACTGAAAGTGGGAACACAGTTTACGGAAGGGCGTAAGATCAGTGTTGAAATTTTCTATGTGTTTTTGAATTCTAGTTTCTAGTCTTGTTTTTTTACTCTTTACACTCACCTTGACATTGAAAGCCTTGTTTGCCAAAACCCCTGAAAAGAGAGAGAAAAGTTGACCATTAGTGATAAAAATTTGAATTTTAATTTTAATCGAATGTGACCTATCTTGACAGAAATGTGTAAATAAACTCGTAACCAGTTCTGATCAAAATGATCGTGACTGAGCCAATCTGTCTCAGTTTAGGCATTTCCAATAGGAACAGGTCAAAGTTTGTTTTTATGATCAAGTTGAGAAAATGGATAAGAAATGGAGGAACAAAGTTGGCCTTGCTCGAGTGCGGTCGCATATTTTTCCACGGTCGTGTTTTGCTTCGTGATTTTTCCAAATTTATTTTTCCTTCATGTTTATAGAACAAGTTTCAATCATTTTGACAGTGTGGTAGGTAAATTCTTTTATATCGGTCGATTCTTCAAGTGGAGTGCAATACACGTAAGTCGTAACCGTGTGTGAAGTTGGTGAAGGTGGACAAATCACTGGTACTTCGCCTTCCGATCCGATCCAGAACCGTTTTGGTACCGAAGTACTGTTGGGTTCCAGCAGATGAACTCTGAACTCCGAAATTTTAAGGTAAGTAGTAGTGTTTTTAAGAAAGCCTCCAATTTCTTAGAAAAAATAAATCTATACTCAAATCAAACAAGCTATATGTATCAAACTCTTGAGCAAATTCCAAGTTTTTAACCATCAATGTAAACAAATCAAATTTTCAAAAGTAAAAATAAGAGATACAAACTTGATTCAAATTTAAAATTTAAGTTTGAAATCAGGCTCCTGAAGAAACTACTTTATTAGTAATGTTTAGCACCAAGAACATATGGAATTTCCTGTAGATATTTTAAGTGAAGATAACATGTTTCTAAATTAGCAAATATATTACAAAAAAAACAATGCCATATTGAAATCCTATGGACGGTTTTACTTAGACATAAAAATCAGGGTTTTTTTAACAACACTTCTTGCGTGAGCTTTCATTACGTCGTATGGACATGGACTAGTCGCAACTTTTTTCCATTTAGAATATTTGTAGTCTGGACAACATATTCTAAATGTGAAATACTAATTTTAAAGTTGTTTTGATAACTGTTGCACAAGTTCTTTGTGAATTCTTAAGGTTTCATACGACTTAATGAAAGCTCACTTGAGACTTGCAGAATAAAATCCAATACTACTTTATATTTGTGTTTTTAAGCTGAATTGGATATATAAACTGACTTTGATTAAATTTTTGAATTTTTTTTATTGAAATTACATCCAAAATAATAAGTCTTCGATTTCGTGCGATTTGAACTCCCGAACGAAACAGTCATCTAGAATTTTTTAATTTTGATTGTTCAACCTTTTTATAAGCTGAATTTGAATTTAAAATAATAATTCTGGATCTGAATTTTGATCCGAAATTCAAAATTTAAATTTTGAATCTGTTTCCGGATTTAAAAACGACTTCTGAAATAAAAAAAAATCACTGAATCGTTATTCCAGATCAGAATTTTTTGAATACGAGCCAAGAAGAAAATTTTGTTTCATTCATGAATCTTTAATTTAAATTCTGATGTTATGGATTTCAATCTTTAGGTCAATTATTCATTTTTAATCCGAATTGCAAAGCGGAATAAGAATATGAGTTTCAAATGATGAATCTGATTCTGAGTTTTGAACTCTGGATCATCATTTTGAAGCTTTTTATTTTTTGAATTCTGCATGAAAGTCAAATTTAAGAATTTCGAATCTGCACATGAAACAAAAACTCAGGATGGTTTCTTTTTTTATATTTTGAAAAATATTAACATATGAGCTTCGAAAATCATGAATCTTATTTTGAACTGAATGCAAAACCAAATTTGTACCAAGCTTCCAAAACATCTTGTCATTTCTAATTTCGAATGTTTATATGAACTAAATATTAAAATTTTTAACCTGAATACAGAATTCCTAATTTGAAAACAGAAATACAACTTTGAGTTTTATTAAATGGAATCATAATTTCCGCAATAAGTTTAGTATAAGCTTTCCAGGTTTTATCCGAGTTTGCCCTACATTTTATACAAAATTTAGAAAAAGTCCTGTCTGGCCCGGTTGCTCGGATTTCACTGAAAAAAGCTTAGTTTTTGCTCGGACATTTTCACTTTATTTGTCAAATCAACAAAAAAACAAATCATGTTATCCATTCTTTTTATCTATGTGTCCAAAACGAAATTTTTTGAGCAAGTTCGATAGAACAAATCATGAACTGAAAGCTTTTGAATTAAAAACCTGCTAAAGAGTTTTGATGTAAAAAATTTCAAGTTTTTTTCCCTGATTTTTTGTTGAGTAATTCCTGTGTTTTAACCAACTTTGCCCGGATTTTTCATCGACAATTTTGAAATCACCCGACTATGTGCGGAATAAATTCTGGCAACCTTAGTTTAATCCCATTTAAGGGTAGGGTATAACGGGTAAAAAAAACACCATTTTCACGATTTTTTTCTAAAGCTATCGTTCAAACAAATGTATTAAATTTTTTTGCATTATATAAAGCACTAGCTGACCCGGTAAACTTCGTTTTACCTTCTAAAGTATAAATCGTAATAAATGTTTAATTTCATCTACACGTCCTTAACTGCATCGTGCTCGCGAATAGATTCTTATGGAAATCGTAACAAATAAAGTTGAATTTTTATAGGGACCACCTTCCATAAAAAGTGAGTTTGTTGAAACTATAAACAAACCATCTTTGACCCAAAAAACCCTCGGATACCAAATTTCACTTCATTCCGACCGACCATTCATACGTGATGTTGTTACAAAGAAAATGCCTCCATTTTTATATATAAGATTGTTAAAAGAACATTTAGTATTTTTTTCGTAGGAAAATATTGAAAAATGAACCGGTGACGGAGCACTTTCGAGTATGCCTTTTAGAAAACAGGATTTGCGGTGGACACTGTATCTCAGCACAGAATCATCTGAAGTCAAAAAATCAGAGCAAAATATTTTTAATAGATGTTTTTCTGCACCCCAACGTTTTTTTTTCCTTAAAAATAAATTTATGAAATTTTTGTGGCTGTTTGAAATAAAAACTACGATTTTTCACGAAAAAATCCGCCATTTTTTATCTTCAAAATCTCCCTAAAGTAAAAAAAAGAAAAACGTTGGGGTCTGGTATTTTATATGTAGCAAATATGTTCCAAATTCGAAAAGAATCGAATAAGTAGTTTTCAAATGACGATGTCCACGGTCTTTAAAAATGTGCTTTCGAGAAAAACGCGTTTGAAGTTTCTGCTCTTGCTTTCTTGCAGTATTAGATAGGAGGAGACAAAGGCCTATAATTTCTACAGTTTTGCTTCAATTGACTTGATAATTTGACATAACATTCTTGAAATGTTTTGCAATAAGAAAATAAAAACAAATCGATTTTTTGAAAGTGTTAGACCCTCTCAACCCCCCCCCCCCCTTAAAATAAACTGAATTTCAATCAATAATTGAGAAAATTTTGAAAAACTTTGGCAAAGCTCTTAACCTGGGATAAGTTTTCGAGATGTTGGCCTCAGTTCTGAGTCAAGATAGGTACTCTTGAATAACCTTACTCCAGCAACAAAATTTGATAAGGAATTTTAAATTTTGAGTGTAGAGTAAAATATTTGCTTGTTTTCCTGGACCTTCACGGGGCGGGGGGAGGGGGTTAACCCTCAAATCACGCTCCCCCTCCCCCATTCCTAAGGCTAAGGCCATGGTTTAAAAATCCTTTTTTGGTCACCAAGCATTTGTGTGAGGTTTGTGTAAAACAGACATTTTTACATATTTATTCAGTGAATAGATTATGAAGCCAAGGGAGTTGGAGTAGGCGTTGACACGCGCGGACGTCAACAATTTTCGCTCGGTGAAAAATTCGTTCCAACTAAGGAAGCAAAAGGTATGTATAATAAAGGAAGAACTAATATCAAATCAAGTGGAAAATAACCGCTAAAGTGTGTCAAATTGCGAAGTGTGCTGGAGCAAAACAAAAACAACATGACGTGGGAAGAAACAAATCAACTTCAGAAACTTCAGATGCAGTAGGATTCGATTCCGGATTCCGAAGCGACGGTCACAAATCAGTGAAGAATATTTCCTGACTATAATATCCTATTTGGTGAGATCCCCAAGAAACACTGATTATTTTATAAGACTCTCCAGGCCTCTTATGGAACCTAAAGTTGGTCTTGTAGCCGCTTATAAAACCTAAAATGTTGCTTGGGATCCAACGTTATTCACGATTTCAGACATTGTATGAGTTTGATATGAAGTAATCGAACATTATACAAACGCTTCAGGCTGTTTACCACATTGTTGGCCTGGCCATAGTGATAAAGTCTGTTTCACATATAATCTGGTCGCATCTTTTCATTTACTGCAGCATCCCTAGTTGTCACATCGCGAATCTATTGACAGAGTTTTGATCCGGATGGTTTGTTTACTTAGTGGTGAAAATTTCATCAAGATTGAAGCAGTCAATCAAAAGTTATCGACGATGGAACGCGAAAGGCGAGAGAAAATTCTGCACACTCACGTAGAGAAACCGACGTGGTCAGGGGTAAAAATCGCGAAATTCCTGAAATATCCAAAACCGACTGTAAATTCGGTGCTGCAACGTTACCGGGAGACCCTTACGGTGGATCGAGCAAAACAAACCAGGCGTAAAAGTGGAACATATGACCGGAAGCTGCGAGCAAAGGTAATTCGATCAGTTCACAAGAATCCTGGAATCTCCTTGCGTGATTCGGCGTAAAAGTTCAAGACGAACCACAGTACAGCTCGACGAATTTGTTTGCGAGAAGGCTTGCGGTCGTATCATACAATCAAACACCCCAACAGGACGCTGAAACAAAACCTGGTTGCCAAAACCAGGGCAAGGAAGTTGTACAAGAAAGTGTTGACCAAGTACAACGGATGCATTTTGATGGACGACGAAACTTACGTCAAAATGGATTTTGGACAAATACCCGGTAACAAATTTTACCTTGCGAAGCGTAAAGGGAATGTTGCGGGTAGATTCAAGTTTGTTTTCGCAGATAAATTTGCTCGTAAGTTGATGATTTGGCAAGGGATCTGTAGTTGTGGGAAGAAGACTAAGATTTTCATCACTGGGGACACAATGAATGGAAATGTTTACTTTTACAAAGAAGAATGTCTCCAGAAGAGGGTTTTGCCATTCATTCAGTCCCACAAAGGTCCGGTGAAGTTCTGGCCGGACCTGGCAAGCTGCCACTACAGCCGGGATGTCGTTAAGTTGGTAAAAGGAGAACAAGATTGATTATAAAATATCAATCCACCAAACTGTCCGGATTTTCGTCCCATCGATAAATATTAGGCAATAGTTAGTTTGCCCTAAGAAATGTGGCAGAACCATGAAAAAAACCCGCTCAAATGGAAAAGTGGAGGAACAAGATGGCGAATGAGGTTAATAGCAGTACTGTGCAGAAAATGATGAGAGGTATCACAAAAAAAGTTCGAAAATTCATCCAAAAAGCTGACGAATGATTTTTATGACATTTTTACTTTTGTTGTACGTTCTATGATCTATTTTATCCGACCAGATTCTATGTGAAACAGACTTTAGCTGCTGTACGTACAGAAACAATGCACTGGTCGGACACTTCCTTGCAGAAAACAGACCCGTGCAAATGTAAGGCTTCACTTGACATTTGTAATCAAAATCATATTTTTATAATTTGTCGTATCTGTTATGTTCGGTAAAATGGTCCAACTCCGATTTATACCATACTGAGAGAAGTGAGCGAAATGCTAATTAGTTTTATAGCAGCTTCTATTCATGCCAATAAACTGAGAGAGATGCGTTCTTTCCATTTCCGACTGCAAACCAGAGCTGACGTATTTTCTACACACATCCGAAAACTTTGGTCCACCATAAATCAAAACTTAAAAGTGACGACGAGGACAAGTTTTTTTTGGATCGGCGGAAGCGTGCATGAAAAGCCGTGGGTGATTAAATGTGATTAAAAGCGTTTGAGTGCAAGTTTGGGGTGCAAAACGTGCAAATTGAAGAAACACGATATAATTTTTTGCATGCATGTAGACGTGTACAAGACAAAAGGACATCTAGCTACAAAGAAGTATAAAGCTTTAAAAAAACGTGCTGGAAAGGTGAATAGCCCATCTGGGTGAATTCTAGGACTAATTGTATTCGGTGAAGTCATCGTTTTAGCCGATATCTGCAATTTGCTCGCAGGAAGATCCACGTGGTCACCGTTGTGCTGCTGAAATTGAGGTTGTATTAGAAGGTCACGTAAGTCGTATCAATTTTAGTAACTAAAAAAATTTTTTCAGTGTACTAATTTTTCATTGGAAATGTCTCTTATTGGTTCAGTTGACCATTATGTGAGGGGGGCCAGTTTTGCTCATTATATGGAAAGAATGGATATTCTTTATCAACTTAATAACATTCCGGATGTTTGAAAGAAAAATCTTTTTATAACATTGAGTGGGTCAGTTATTTTTGAAGAAATCAAGTTGATTTACCCAGGTCAAGCAATTGCTGATCTCAATTATGACGATATCATTAACAGGTTGAAAACACGTCTGGATAAAACCGAGCCCAACATGATGAATAGATTCAAGTTTAACAATCGTGTGCAAGGGTTGGACGAGCCCGCAGAGAATTATGTGTTGGCTTTAAAATTGCTGGCATCAGAATGTGGGTTTGAAGGTCATCAAGATGAAGCAATCAAAGATAAAATTGTGTTTGGGTTAAGAGATGAAGAATTGAAAAAGAAGTTGTTGATGCGGGATGGTATGACTCTCCAGGGAGAGGAGCCCAGAACTGTGAATTCAGTAAGATATCGTTTGGGGGCACCTGCTAATAGCAGTTATGGCCAGGGAGATCGGCCATATTGGCGTGATGGAAACAGAAATCGTTACAGTGGATTTAATAGAAACAAATTTGTTGGAAATCGTTTTAATAATTTTTCTGAAAATCGGTGGGACAATCGCTATCAGCGTGAAAAATTATCCAGAGAAAATTATAATGATCGAAATGGCAATGGCACAAATATTGTTCATGCAAATGTTATTTGTAACTACTGTAGGCGCAGGGGACACGTGAAGCGTAACTGCCCTGATTTCAGAAGGCAAAGGTCAGTGAACTTTGTGGATGAAATGGAAGACGAAGAAGTAGTTCGGGATTATGACTTCAAAAGATTACGTATTAGGGACACTGATGATGATGAAGAAGACAGCGATTATCCGTGTATGATGGTCTCGACTCATGATCGAATTAATGAACCATGCTTTGTTGAAGTTTTCGTGAATGGTAAGAATTTGTGTATGGAGATTGATTCTGGTGCAGCAGTCTCAGTGATTAGTTTCAAGGTTTACATGAGTAATTTTAGAAATTTGAAGCCAGAGGTTTGTGATAGTCGTTTGGTCGTGGTGAATGGTAAGCGTTTGGACATTTACGGAAAAATATGGGTGAACGCGACTTTGAATAACATCAGAAAGAGAGTTCCGTTGATAGTGCTCAATGGCTCACACAGTTTTGTACCTTTGATTGGAAGGAACTGGCTCGACGATTTTTTTCCATTTTGGAGGAAACAATTTTTTATAAATGCAGTTAATGATCAATCATCACAGGGCGACTCAATTGAAACGGGTAAATTAAATTCAGATTTATGTAAGAAATTCCCGAGTGTTTTTGACGGAGATTTTTCACATCCAATAACAGGTCATGAGGCTGAGTTGGTGCTAAAGGAAGAAAAACCTATTTTTCGCAAGGCGTATGATGTTCCATACAAACTGAGGGACAGAGTGGTGGAGCATTTGGATTCACTTGAAAGACAAAATATTATTACACCAATACAGGTTAGTGAATGGGCTTCGCCGGTGGTTATCGTTTTAAAGAAGAATGGGGAAATTCGTATGGTGATTGATTGCAAAGCTTCTCTCAACAAAGTTATTATTCCAAACACGTATCCTCTTCCAGTGGCACAAGACATTTTTGCATCTATAGCAGGATGCAAATGGTTTTGTTGCTTAGATTTAGCTGGAGCATATACGCAATTGAAATTATCAGACAGGTCAAAAAAATTTGTTGTTATAAATACAATTAAAGGACTATATGTGTATAATAGATTACCTCAAGGTGCTTCATCGAGTGCAAGCATTTTTCAAAAACTAATGGATGAAATATTAATTGGTTTAAAACATATCAGCTGTTATTTAGATGATGTGTTGATTGCGGGACGGACTCTAGATGAATGTAGGACTAATCTTCATTTAGTGTTGGATAAATTACAAAAAGCTAATATCAAAGTGAACTTAAAAAAATGCAAATTTTTTGTTAAATCTCTTACATATTTGGGACATTTGATTTCAGAGGAAGGTTTATTACCAAGTCCTGAAAAACTTATGACAATTAAAGAGGCAAAAGTTCCTAAAGACGTAACTGAGCTCAAGGCTTTTTTGGGATTAATAAATTATTACGGGAAATTTGTGCCCAATTTATCTAGCAAGTTAAACAGTTTATACATTTTGTTGCGAAAGAATGAAAAATTTGTTTGGAATGAAAATTGTCAAAAAGCATTTGAAAATGCTAAGTTGGAATTGATATCAGCCAATTTTTTGGAATTTTACGATCCGCATAAGCCAATAGTTGTTACGACGGATGCTAGTAGCTACGGTGTTGGGGGAGTGATAGCACATGTAATTGATAATCAAGAAAAACCTATAAGTTTTACGTCCTTTTCTCTAAACTCCGCCCAGAAGCATTATCCAATTTTACATCTGGAGGCTTTGGCAGTAGTAAGCACTGTGAAGAAATTTCACAAATTCTTATTCGGTCAAAAATTTCTTATTTACACCGACCATAAGCCTCTTTTAGGCATATTCGGAAAGGAGGGAAAACACCAGCTTTGCGTTACAAGGTTGCAACGTTATGCTATGGAAATTTCAATTTATGATTACACTGTTCTCTACAGACCATCAGCTCAGATGGGCAATGCAGATTTCTGCTCTCGATTTCCGTTGGATCAGAAAATTCCAGAAAACTTAGACAATGGTAACATCAATGGAATCAATTATTTCTCTGAACTTCCTTTAGATTTTTTGCGAATTGCTGAAGTAACAAAGAAAGATTTTTTTCTTGTTAAGCTATGTAGTTATATAAAAACTGGATGGCCCAAAGCTATAGATAAAGAATGGAAAAATATATTTTCCATGCGAAGTGATCTTGAGGTGATTGAAGGGTGTGTTTTGTATCACAATAGAGTTTTTATTCCCACTGCATTACAAGAAGAAGTTTTAAAATTATTACATGCAAACCACGCTGGCATAGTGAAAATGAAGCAAATCGCTAGAAGATCGGTGTTTTGGTTTGATCTCAATAAGTGCATTGAGCAATTTGTGAAAATCTGCCAGCCTTGCCAAAAAACCGCAGTTATCAAAAAACCAATTTGTGACAGCTTTTGGATTCCTACCACTCGTCCGTTTAGTCCCATTCATGCTGATTTTTTCATTTTTTTATTCAAAGACGTTTTTATTAGTCATTGACAGTCATACTAAATGGTTAGAAATTGAACTGATGAAAAATGGAACCGATGCCAGCAAGGTTATTAAAAAGTTCACATCGATTTTTGCAAGATTTGGTTTTCCGGACGTGTTAGTCACTGATGGAGGGCCACCATTTAACTCTTTCCAATTTGCCTCTTTCATGAAACGACAAGGTATACAATTTATGAAAAGTCCTCCGTACAATCCTAGTAGCAATGGCCAAGCGGAGAGAATGGTCAGATTAATTAAAGAAGTTTTTAAAAGATTTTTATTGGAGCCTCAAACAAAATCATTAGATATAGATGATCGAATTTCTTATTTTTTGATAAATTATAGAAATACATGTTCTTCCACGGGTTTGTTTCCATCGGAGAAATTGTTAAGTTATAAGCCGAAAACACTTTTAGATTTGTTGAATCCAAGTAATAGCTACAAAATGTTTCTTGCGCCTACTCAAAAAAGGGAGGAAGTATGCATAGAGGCAGATGAAAATATAAAACCTGATCCATTTTCTAAATTATGTTTAGGAGATGAGATACTTTATAAAAATTACGACAAAAACTCATATGTGAAATGGATTGATGCTAAATTTGTAAAACGAGTCTCACCAAATGTTTTTCGAATATCTTTCGGCAGGAACATCATCAATGCACACAGGAATCAATTGAAAATCATGGAGCGAAGGCGAACTAGAACCAGTTTTATGATCGATGTCCAGAGAGGGAAACGGCCTAGGGAGGAAGACGAACCAGAGGAGGATGGTTTTCTCGAAGTTCCCGAGAAATCGAAAAAGTTGCAACAAAGTCGGAAGATTTTAAAAACATTGGATCGAAGTCCGATAGAAACCAGAAGTCGATCGCGAATGAATTCCGAGAATTGAATTTAAAAGTGAAAATTGATTCACACTCAAAAGTACAGAAAGTTTTGAATTATATTGCAAAAATGAATATCTAAGATTTGAAAAGTTTATGTAAAAAGCATTCGAAAAATGTGATTTAAAGTTTATAAAAAAAAAATATTTTAAAAAGTTCTGAATAGTTTGTAGTGATAATCTTTAGGGGAAAGAACTGTTTTGTTCGGTAAAATGGTCCAACTCCGATTTATACCATACTGAGAGAAGTGAGCGAAATGCTAATTAGTTTTATAGCAGCTTCTATTCATGCCAATAAACTGAGAGAGATGCGTTCTTTCCATTTCCGACTGCAAACCAGAGCTGACGTATTTTCTACACACATCCGAAAACTTTGGTCCACCATAAATCAAAACTTAAAAGTATCGTTTCTCGCAGCTCGTGTGACTGCGACGGAACAATAGGTGCTATTTTCTCCAATGCACAAGTCGAATTTTGAGTCAAAGAACTGCATTCTCGGAACAATTCTGACCATGACCATGACTAAATTTACTAACTGTTTAGATTACACACTCATCAAAAATATCTCGCCCACGTTCCTCTCAACGGTTTGTCATTTCCTTAATTCTTTCAATTACATAATTGGCGGCGTGCCACTATAGTGAGCTTTCACCGTGATATAGCAGCAAAAGGATGTGCCCTGTCGTAACAGCCAAGGCCGGAATGCTCATTATAGTTTTGTTCGTGAGTGTCATACATAAGCTTGCCAGATTGCCCGGTTTTATCCGGGTTTGCCCGGATATTTGATGCAAAATTTCGATAAAGTCCGGTCCGGCCCGGTTGCCCGGATATCGTGAAAATAGTCCGGATATTGCCCGGATTTTTTTCACAATTTTCACAAAGACACCAAAAAAAATCAAAGTTTTTGTGTAAGTTTCAGCAAAATCGATTAACGGTATGGAAATTTTCAACGGTTGTTTCAAATAACTTCCCTGATTTTCTTTTATAAACCTTTAAATATTTAAGTGTTCCAAAAAGTTTTTGGAAGTCTGCAATTACATTAATAAAATATTAATTTCAAATTTTTTTGCATTTTG
Source organism: Uranotaenia lowii (assembly GCF_029784155.1). Classification (NCBI taxonomy): domain Eukaryota; kingdom Metazoa; phylum Arthropoda; class Insecta; order Diptera; family Culicidae; genus Uranotaenia; species Uranotaenia lowii. The sequence goes on from NC_073692.1 coordinate 428,845,801, forward strand.
TTTTCGCTTTTATGTATAACTAGCTGACCCGTTGTGCTTTGCTACACCTTCCGGAAATAAATGTAATTTGTAAAAATTTATTCAAATTTAGATTTTAGAGAGCATTTTTTTAAATCCAACCTCATCATACTTCAGAACCAACTACTTTGAAATGAGAGCTGCAGCTGCAGTTCTGAATTGCAATTTAAAGATGGTATATATTATTTACTGAAACTTGATCTCTTAACTCGTTTTTCAAGATCTGAAATTTGTACTCTGTACCCAAAAAAGAAACCTTTTTAAATATGGTCCCTTCTTTGAAAAGCTCTTTATCTTAAATTTACATGGGAGTTCTCCCATCTTTTTCAATTTTGTCCCCCACTGCTTGAAGAAGGTAGGCAAATTTAACCGGCTCGGCAAATTTAACCGGCAACTTTAACCCAAACAGCACTTATCATGCTAATGAAAAAAATATTAAATTAGTTATGTATCAAATACAGTGCAAATTTCTTTTTTTTTTAAATAAATTTACTACGGAAAACATATAAATATTTAAAAAAATATCAGCTGCATCACTAAATAAGTTCTCAGCGTTTTTTTTTTTATTTTCTCTTTGAAAGTCAAATATTCAAAAATGTAGGCAAAAACAAATTTCTAAGTTTACATTTGTCCCGTATATTGGGAAAAGTGTCAATGCAAAGCTTATTTACAGATGCGACAGAGTAATGGCTTTAAAATCGAATGCTGTTCAAAGGGGATGACCTTCATTTACAAAGAAATTTAAGAATTTTCAATATCCGCTGCAGTTTCAACATTCGGAATACCCCTTCTGGTCTTTCCAACATATTGAATCATTTTGAAGATGGATTTCTTAAAAGTTCGACGTTTGCCCTTGCCCCACCGTGTAAGTTGACAGAGAGGAATATTGTTTTTAACACTTTAAGGGTAAACTAAAAATTTCTTTTAAAAATTTTGCGTCCAGTTGAATATCGGTTCTAAAGTCTCGCTTTTCAAAAACGAAGCGGATTAAAAGTCTCTTTTATGCAGCCATGTAATACAAAAACACTTTTCATGTTAAGTACGTACTTGAATTGGTATGTAAGCAAAAATTACAATGGTTTTTTCAGAATTATTTAAAATAAAAAGCTCCCATTTTTATTTCTAAATTCGTTTCAGTTGTGTATTTGGGCCGAAGTAACAATTTCTAGAAGAAAACCTAATTTTTATTTTTTTTTTTAACAGAAAAAGTTGAACGTTTGAACATGTTCTAATGTTCCTTGAATGAAAAGACGAATGCTACCTACATTAACACGAACTAAATATGGAAGTTTTTTAGCAAATCTTTCAATTGGTTTTGATTCGATTAATAAAATACCAATCCGTGTCACATCTAGGCGTCATTTATTACCACGTGCTGTGTACAAATCAAATAAGCAAGAAAAAAACACATCTAGGTTGCATATCGCCCCACGTGTTTGAGAAACAGGCGCCTTATTGTTAAATTTTCCAGCTATCAATGAACAGTGTGCTTTGGTTACCATCCTCTTGCGACGACGTTCGCTCGCCCATGGAGACGAAAAACAAACCCCTCAAAGAAAATATGCTTGGTTGAGAAATACGCGCCAAAATATTCCTACTGATCAGTATGCTATGCCTGGGTTACTATCCTTTTGCGACGTTGGCCGCGACGCCTCGACCATAGAGACGAAAAACAAACCGCCCAAAGGAAAAAAAATCTCAAGAAAATGGATGTCATGACTTTAATTTGTTTCGAAAAACTACAAATTTTGTATGGAAGCCTCTCCTTCCTTAAGTCGGATGAAGTTTTGACTATTACAGAAACCATCCCCGGCCTCAAAAACCCTCAGATGCCAGTTTTGACGATGATCGGTTCAGTAGTTTCCGAGTCTATAGGGAACAGACAGACAGACAAACATTCATTTTTATATATATAGATTACACCTAAATTTTGCCCGGCTTTTGCCCGGTTTTTGGATTTGAAAAATTGAAATCCATGCCCGGATTTTGCCAGGTTTTTTTTGAAAAAATGCCCGGAATTGCTAGGCCCGGATGGGAGTTGAAAAAAATCTGGCAACCTTAGTCATACATATTGGGATCGTTACCTAACTCCTGTTGTCGGATTCGTTACCGGTGTGGTGTCCTTACTCTCTGGTGATGAGATAGCCCACAGCAAAAGCACTGGCACAACCAGAGATAATAGGAGGAAAAATGTGCCAATAATGGCGGAGAATGTGCCATAAGGTATCGGAAAATACGTCACAAAACGTAATCACCCTAAAATGTGCTGTTGCTGCTGGCTTGTGACATCCTTAACGCCTTTCGCTGGCCTCCTATTTTGTGGAAACGATCATCAGTAGTCCGGAATAGTCGGAATTCTTTTTCGGCTATTAGAAGCGCTTTTTTCTGTCCGTCCGTGTACGTCACTTGCGAATACAGAGATTCCTGGTGGATGTGGGTACAAATGGAATTTTTTTTCTATCCTTTGACGAGGGTTCCATGCGAAGTAGTTGGGAACATTTAGACACGCACTCACTCGGGGGTAAAATCGGCTGATAGGAAAAATCCAATAATTCGAACGCTTTGACGTTTTGCTTGTTAATTCGTTTTCATTTATTTTCTGTGGACGGAAATTGATTACGCAAAGACAAAAACAAATCATTGATTTAGAAGTAAATGGCAATTTTATAATAACAAAGAAATTATTTGTTTTTGTGCAGAGGTTACCGAACACTTTTTGAAAATCAAAGGAGACTTTGAAACATTGATAAAATCGTTATGAACATTAAACTAAATGTAAATGTTTGTTTTATCACATTTTTGTTATAAATCCACTCAAAGAGCATAGTTGAGGTTCGGAAGGATAACAAGACTACTAAACTAAGAAAAACAGAACTAAAATCAAGTCCA